>NC_136802.1:37780598-37875598 GCF_951216825.1 Electrona antarctica | reverse complement strand
GCTCCATTTTCGTCACCGCTAAAGCCCTTATCCCTAAACTTATTTGCCCTTTTTTACTATTTTGAAAAACATTTTTGAATAGTTCAACTAGCCAATCTACATTGACACGTTGTGAGCTTGTAGACTGGCCATTTTAACTATTCAAAAATGTTTCGCAAAATAGTAAAAAAAGGCAAAGAAGTTTAGGGATAAGGGGTTTAGCGGTGACGAAAATGGAGCCCCTAGTATATACTTTGTTGTCCGACAAATAACGGAAATAACTGATCGACAATCTTTCACCACGTATGAGAGCTGGAGCTGTAGATCGACTATTTTAGCTATTTTTGACACGATTATAATGACATGCCAAAAATCAGGGCACAAAGTGTGTCTCACTACTCCACATCCTTCCTCGTAACATGTCTTATTTATATTCAGAGTATCGTCTTGCACTTGATATATTTATTATTGTATGAGCCTGTGTTGTCTTTTAACTAGGAGAAAAGTAATTTCGGTTTTTTTCTGCTGCTGCAGTTGGAAAGAATGACAAATAAAGCAATCTTGAATCTTCTACGTACGAATTGAACCCTGGTGGCTTCCTTCCGTTCCAGGTACATCTCCACCCACTACTCGCTGCCCAGCATCCGGTTGGACTGTCCACGGCTGGTGATGACGGCCGCCTGTCCCAGCTCCGTGCGACCCCAGGAGCACTTCCGGGTCAAATACACCCTGCTCAACAACCTTCAGGACTTCCTGGCGGTCCGCCTGGTCTGGACCCCCGAGGGTGAGTGCGGCGGCGGCCTCTGTACTAGGGCATTCACTTCTAGCCATCTTTACTAGTTGACTAGTTGCTTAATGCCCTACTCTGTACCATTGTTGTTTTCGTCGACTAAAACTAAGACGAAAAATGTTCGTCGACTACCTTTTTCCACTGACGAAAACTAAATGAAAACTAAGCTATACACTGACACCACGGCGCGTAATCAGCGCCTCAAACTGGGACTCCGCCCACAAACGGGGGAAGTTGTGATTTGTCTAGCGTGGTGTCAGTGTATGATGACTAAAACTAAGACTAAATATACTGACAATTTTGTCAACAAATAAAAACTAGACTAAAATGTTAGGAAAGGGACTAGTGGACAAGAGATCTACTATAAGTCATTTTACAATTAGTTGCATGCTGAAAATAGCCGATCTACAAGCTCACAACGCGTCGTGCTGCGACGCGTTGTGAGCTTGTTGTTCAGCAAGTGAAAAAATCTGTCATTGCGACGGCATCAAGGCCCGCCAACACACATTTTGTTCGACTAAATCAACTGTAGATTTAGTCGAACTAAAACTAGACTAACACTAAAACATTCCGGGTGACTAAAATGTGACTAAAACTAAATAAACTATTCAAGAGACTATGAATAAAACTAAAATCAAAATTTGCTTCCAAAAACAACACTGCTCTGTACAAACAATGACATGTAGCGATTTTTTGAAATGCTACTCGACCGCACTTGCGGTTGCCCCCTGGTCCTCGCGGGAGCTGTTATGAACTCCTGGCCCGGGAGTTCAAAACCTTTAACCCATTTTGACCTGAGGACGATTCTACAAATGCCTTTTAATTCCTGACAGTTTTCTGAAAAACCCATGTTTCTGTGTCACTAACATTTTCATGTCAAAGACCCCCAAAACTAGATGTAACCCCCATCTGAAAATATGTTGTTCCAGATACCCCTCAGAAGCAAAGATTTGAGTTAAAAACTCGCTCTGAAAGAATATATTCAGATCAGAAGATTTCAGGCACATTTTCATGAATTTTCAAAAATAGCTGACCTAGAAGCTCATAGCGCGCCACTCGGTGGCGCGCTATGAGCGCAAGACAATATCCATCTAATAATCAGGGCTCCAGAATCAACACTGGAGAGCATATCATAGAAACATAGCTTTTTCAGAAAACTGTCAGGATGTAGAAGACATTTTTAGAATCTGATCTCAGGTCAAAATGGGTTAAAGCCTTGAATTAATGGAGATCCTTTCGAACATTCAGTTCAGGCCGATACCCGGCCCTCACACCTATGTTGCACCTACTGTACCAGAGCCATTGAAAGGAGAGTTCTGCCAATGAGGGGGCAGAAAACAGCCCGGTCACGTGGTTCATGTAACTCTAAAGCCCATTGGCTCATGCATTCCGTAAACTTCCGGTCCAAGCCTTTGTCACTCTTCGCCAATTAGCCCATGCTCATGTGAGAAGAAGGCTCAGTGAAGTTACTTCATACAATCTGATGTATTGTTTAACCCATTTTGGGGCGGGAACCCCTTTTGGTGTTAGCATTATGTTATGCTTTAGCTATTGAAAAATAGCAGATCTACAAGCTCGTAGCGCGCTTGTAGGTCTGCTATTTTTGAAAAATCGAAGAACGAAACATAGCTTTTTCAGAAAACTGTCAGGATGTAGAAGACATTTTTAGAATCTGATCTCAGGTCAAAATGGGTTAAATAATCAGAATGCAATTGAAATATGAATGTGTACATTCAATAGAAGAACAATAAAATAATAGAGATTACATTTGCCCAAAATGTAATGCAAGACAATATCCACCTAATAATCAGGGCTCCAGAATTAACACCGGAGAGCATAATCGTCGCTGTCGGCATATTCTATTTTTTATTTTTTTCCAAAATCAATGCCCTGCTTGATGATACCGCAGTGTCACACAAAAGTAGCCCGAGCTTGGCGATCTGCTACTTTTGATACTTTTAACCCATTTTGACCTGAGATCAGATTCTAAAAATGTCTTCTACATCCTGACAGTTTTCTGAAAAAGCTATGTTTCTATGTCAGTCGTTCTTCGATTTTTCAAAAATAGCAGACCTACAAGCTCGTAGCGCGCCACTCGGTGGCGCGCTATGAGCTTGTAGATCTGCTATTTTTCAATAGCTAAAGCATAACATAATGCTAACACCAAAAGGGGTTCCCGCCCAAAATGGGTTAAATTTGAATCCTGAAAAATAACAGCTATGGACATAATGAGAACTTTCCACCAAACAGATGATAATTTTAAGGTCTCAATTTCTAATGGACTTACCAGTACTGAAGAGACAGCTCCGTCCCTGCACCAACCACACAGGCTGTGGCCCCTGAGGGCCTACTGGGTTACTTGTAGCGAGCAACCAGGGGCTTCCCCTGAGGGCCTACTGGGTTACTTTGTACCTCTTGTGTGGCTAGACTGGCTGGTTCAGATGTCGATGAAACACAAGACCATTCATGCTCAGTGTGATTGGCAGTTTATAAATGCACGTCATTTTATGTTTGGTGAATGTTTACATGCTCCAAAGGCTACCAACATCTGAGGTATTATATATATTGTTTGAATATAAACCAAGTTACAAAGCGCTTCATGATCAAGGAAGCGCAGTGGACATAGATTTGAATCAATGACGGTTTCAGCTACAACTAGAAAAAGTGCCCCTCGGGGCACAGGTCCCCCACCAGGGCAGGTCAAGTTGTGGCCTCCTGGTGGCGCTATAATAGGCCAATGTGAAAAGGGTGCCATTTGTTCTTACGCCTTTGATGGAAATTGGATGATTTGAGGCATTTTGTTCCAAAAATGTGTTTTGCAAAAAATCTACCTGTTGGTGGTGCTATAACAGGCCAATGTGAAAAGGGTGGGATATATTCCTCAGCCTAGTAGGAAAGTGCGTGAAAGATTTCATGTAAATTGCACGCTGTGTTCATGATTTGAGGCTTTTTGTTCAAAACGGGCCAATCCTGCAAACTTTGAAAGCCATTGTTAGCCAATTAGAATGGAATATGAAATATCGGACAGATCCATCTTGAGCACATGACTGTAGAGATACTGTGTAACGAAAGTCGACCTCCTGGTGGCGCTATAACAGGCCGTTCTGGAAATATTTCAGAGGTTCATCGTTGGCATCTAGGGAGTGTGTGTGTGCAAAGTTTGGGCTAACGGTGCCGGAGATTAGCTGGTAACGGACGGACGGACACACACAGAGCAAAACATACTCTCTCCCCATGCCATGCATTGTGGAGACAATAATGCAACACATGACAAGGAGAGGAACCTCCTTAGCAATATTATTACTATATATATACAGATAGCTTCTCGTGCACATCCAAGTGGGGAGGTGCTGGTAAGTAAGTAGCCTTGCCGAGCCATGGGGCCCATAGGGGCAGGAGCCTATCTCCTGTTTCTGTAGCGTGAGGAAGCTTGATGTACCAGTACACCCCCTGGACATAACGCTAATCCCCCAATCCAACCCTTGATGCTGAGTGTCAAGCAGGGAGGCACTGGGTCCCATTTTTACAGTCTTTGGTATGACCCGGCCGGGGATTGAACCCCCGACCTCCCAGTCTCAGGGCGGACACTCTAACCACAAGGCCACTGAGCTGGTGGAGGTGCTGGTAGGCAAGATATAAAATGCAGGCCAGAGAAAAACTTCCCCAGTAATAGGAAGGGACCACACACTCCAGAGACGCTCAGGACAAGGTTAGATTTGCTTCTTTTTTTTTTTGCACGGCACGTTTCGCAGCGTAGGCTTCGTCAGGTGCTTTGCAGGACGAGGGATGAGGAGGGGGATGAGGAGGGAAGATTGTATTGAGCACGTTGCAAGGAGCCAGGAGACAGGAATAGTACAAAACAAGGAGAAGATGTCAGTCATTTATAAAAAACAAAGTAGGGCATTAAAGTACATTTCAAAGAAATAAAAAATGAAATATGGAGATAAGATTTCCGCTTGACAGCAACAATATGCATCCAGTCAGGATGAGAAGTAGATTGTGTTGAGCAGGAGGAGAGCAATGTTGCCATCTGCTTATTCTAAGCGACTTTTGGTCTTGCATTTATGCCATGTCGCTTGTAAATATTGGTACTGTTGTTGCGGGTTGCAGTTTTTTGGGCTTGTTTCTGAAATGTACAGTAGTTGCTTATTTGGGCTTGTTTCCTATTGTTGTTTAACCCATTTTGGGCGGGAACCCATTTTGGTGTTAGCATTATGTTATGCTTTAGCTATTGAAAAATAGCAGATCTACAAGCTCATAGCGCGGCACCGAGTGCCGTGCTATGAGCTTGTAGGTCTGCTATTTTAGAAAAATCGAAGAACGACTGACATAGAAACAGCTTTTTCAGAAAACTGTCAGGATTCAGAAGACATTTTTAGAATCTGATCTCAGGTCAAAATGGGTTAAACCAGTTTTTGTCAAACATTTTCATGTCAAGGACCCCCAAATTTATATGTATTTGTCCACGGACCCCCACCCCCCATCTGAAAATGTTTTATGCCAGGGACCCCCACATAAAATTTGTGTTTATTTTCTTTTATTCTTTTGAAAAGCAGATGCATACAGGTTCAAAGTGCTCATGTAGACTATTATAGTCACTTCTTTTGGGCTTATAGACCTGGTTGTTTATCGCAAAAAAAAACTGGCAACACTGGTAACAAGACAAGACAAGGAGACAAGCACTGCATGCAGGAAAGCAGTCAAAGAGCAGAGACGGTCAGGGAGTGGTGTTCTGCGGACCGCCACATGTAACCGACATCCACACAGAGAGGGAATGGGAGTTTATGTACAGTATGTAATGAAACTCTATCCAGCATTACATAATGTTTCTTTGGGTGCGGTGGCGTATTGTGCTGGGTCGCATCATGGCGGGGTCTCTTCTGGCACCCGTCACGTGTTTCGCTGAAGCGTCACACATTGTTGCGAGGTGACATCAGACACCCACGGTGGCCCCAGCTGTGAGGACACGGGCTGCCTGGAACACCTACTGTGTGTGTGTGTGTGTGTGTGTGTGTGTGTGTGTGCATGTGTGTGTGTGTGTGTGTGTGTGTGTGTGTGTGTGTGTGTGTGTGTGTGTGTGTGTGTGTGTGTGTGTGTGTGTGTGTGTGTGTGTGTGTGTGTGTGTGTGTGTGTGTGTGTGTGTGTGTGTGTGTGTGTGTGTGAAAACTTTAGTTACGAGTTACTTTGTAGGTCTTGATTATTATTCTACAAACCCACTTCAGACCTTCAGTATATATGTACATTGGCAATTTGAAAATAGCAGATCTACAAGCTCACAACGTGCTGTAAAAATAGGCAAACATTCTGTGAATGGGTCTAAGTAATAATTAACTGTTATCTTGTGACCATTAAGAGTTTTAATATCTCATATATTAGATTGCTACTTTTACAGAAACCACACCAGTTCAGCAATCTGCTAGTAATTGTCTCCACCAGGCCGAAGGCATGGGGAGAGAGTATGTTTTGCACTCCGTCCGTCCGTCCGTGTGTCCTTCCTTCCGTCCGTCCGTCCTTCCGTCCGTCCGTTATCAGCTAATCTCCGGTACCGTTGGCCCGATCCATGCCAAACTTTGCACACACACTCCATGGATGCCAACGATGAACCTCTGCCCCAAATATTCCTCAACGGCCCGTTATAGCGCCACCATGAGGCCGATTTAGGCAAAACACATTTCTGTAGATTACTCGTACACATTTTATCCATACATCACACAATTCGGTATACACTATCTCCATAGTCATGTGATCAACACAGATCTGCACAATTTCCCATGTTCCATCCTGATTGGCTAATATTGGCTTCCAAAGCTCACATGATTGGTCCGTTTCGAACAAAATGCCACAAATCACAAACACAGTGTGCAATTTCCGTGAAATTATACACGCACATTTCCACTAGGCCGAGGACGACATGCCACTCATTATTTTCCGAATCAGCCTCATGGTGGCGCTATAACATCTCCACATCTGCCGGTTATAGCGCCACCATGAGGCCGATTTCTGCTAAACACATTGCTTATGTTAGTCACAGATTTCATCCAAATCTCACGCAAATCGGTACACATGATCTCTGTAGTCATGTGATCAAGACGAGTCTGTTGGATTTATCAGATTCTACACTGATTGGCTAACATTGCCTTCTAAAGTTTTCAGGAGTGGCCCGTTTCGTTCAAAATGCTGTCCTGCTCATCCACAATTCTATCCTCAGAGATTCTAGTGATCTGGCTCTGCATTTCCTCAACAAAATGAAGAAAATTGTTGCAAAAAACAAACAAACAAAAAAACATGTTTATATTACTCCTAAACATTTTGCCAAACATCACACACACTCCTATCCTCCTGGTGGAGACCTGTGCCCAGAAGGGCACTTTTTCTAGTTTCTCATTAAATCCGCTGATGAATGCAATGGATTAATGTATACGCATCACTGTACAATGATCTTACACCTGAGTATCAAATTATTCTTTCAGCACATTGAGGGCAATAATGTGTATGAGAGTTTCAATTTGAAATTACAGTATTTAGTAGACTGGCAATAATTCAAGTCGGAATTGTGGCTGCAAAGTATGTAAAACTTTCCTTACATGTCCTTGAAACCATTGGCACAAAATGTATTGTTAAATTAGAAGAAAAAAGTGTGTGTGTGTGTGTGTGTGTGTGTGTGTGTGTGTGTGTGTGTGTGTGTGTGTGTGTGTGTGTGTGTGTGTGTGTGTGTGTGTGTGTGTGTGTGTGTGTGTGTGTGTGTGTGTGTGTGTGTGTCATTTGACATCTTATTTATGTACTGTATCCGACAGATTTCATGGTCCCAACTATCCATTATTTTCTTAGAGATTATTCTATTGATATATATTATTTTTTAATTCATTGAATAATTGAGAAGCAAGTTTAAAAAATATATATATTTGCTTTGAATATCCCCCTTTTAATGGAGATAAATGGAGCCTGGATGTAAAAATCCCATAGCTGGTGGGGACTGAGGCGTTGCATAGCAACCGGAGCAATGCTAAAAGGTAAATTGAGGTAAATTGTTCGTAGATGACAGAAAGATAATTAAGGGTAACTGTTGTATAATCACAATATTACACTCGAGGGTGTGCTTTAGTAGATTATTGACACTTCAGTGATGCTTACGGAACTTGGCTTTGAGCCTTGTTCCTCACCGCATCACTGGCGTGCCAATAATCACAGTAAAGCACACCCCAGAGTGTAATATGGCTTAATTTACAACTGGCATTACTGAAGAATGTTAATGGGCCCCTTCAAAACAACTTCATTAATCCCACAAGGGTCAATTAGTTTGGAACAGCATATAAAAAATAACATATAAACAAACAAACAAACAAAACAAGTAAGTCACCTCTGTCGGGTGGAAACCTCATATGTCATAAAGTGTTACTTTTCAAATATATTGCCAAACTACAAGCTCAAAACGGGACTTTGAGCTTGTAGATCTGATATTACTACACTGTAGCATGGCAAAGTAGGGCATTGATTTACCCCCCCCCCCCCAAAAAAAAGGATAACATAAAATGTTTAACCCCTTTTGGTGTTTTAAGCATTATGTTATACTTTAGCTATTGAAAAATAGCAGATCTACAAGCTCATAGCGCGCCACATAGCTTGTAGGTCTGCTATTTTTGAAAAATCGTGAAAATGCGGCACAAATCTTTGAAAATGTAACGTATATTCTTTCAGAAGACTTTTTATTTTTATTTCGACGTCAGGCCTAAATGGGTTAAATATGGAGATATGTGGTTTTCTGGCCGACGGCAACCAAGGAGCCAATGTGGAAAAAAGTTACCTTAAACATCCTCGTGCAACGAGGGGAAACGAGGTAAACGATGCGCAGCCTGCGTAGATAGTTCAGGCAGACAACTACGTGAGCGCGCCTATACCTGATCAGGTGACTAGCCACATGCACTCTTTACCTGATCAGAGCGGCTATTAGCCCCTCTCGGGACCCCCTCGGTTGAGCTCTTTTCATCGTTCACCCGTAGGGTCCCTTAGCATTTATTCCACTGTCTATGGTACACAGTTGTACATACGCTACGTTCAGGCCGTGCTGCGCTCCGCTTAAGTGGTCGTGAGATGTTTCAAAGATGCATAAACACTGCTATAGGAGACAACGGAAATGTGGAAGAATTTTCATTTGGCGCAGATGCCGTTAAGTATTTGTAATCCTTTTTTTCCCCGTTTTGGCTGCTCTGAAATTATCTCTTCCTTCCTTCCTTCCTTGACTTCCTTAGTCAATAAGGAAGTTCCTGGTCCTAGTGACGCGCGTCCGCACAGCAGGAGAGATCCTGCTGTGCGGATGCGCGTCACTGCTGCTCCTTGCTTGCTGCTAACCAGCTGCTCATGACGTTTTGCAAATCCCACCGCCTCCCCAGCATGGGGTCTTCCCCCTGTAATTATATTTGGCTTATAACTTAACTAAAATGTTACAGGGAATGAATAGGGACAGAGCCCTGACGCCAATCTATGCTTCATAATATTATCTATGCTCAATTATTATGCTCAATAAATATATATTCTAAATTAATTCTAAGAGTTGTCTGACTGAACTAACGTTTCTTTTAATAAATAAAAAATCACACCCGTGTGAACTGAGTGGTGTAAGGTCTGTCTGACGTAATGAAATCATGTCTGACGTAATGAAATCACACCCGGATGTGATTTCACAACTGGCTTTTTTTGTGCAGAAAAAATGAGCATGGTTGCTATGTTCACCCTGTTCACCCGGGTGTGATTTAATTACGTCAGAAATTATTTTGAACATAGCAACCATGCTCATTTTTTTCTGCACACAAAAGCCAGTTGTAGGAGTGGTTTACACCACTCAAAAAGAAGAAATAATACATAAACATACAGAGCATTTAAAAGTTGCTCCGCCGAGGAGAGTAACATTTTAGAACGGCAGTTGGTCTTTGCAAAGCAGATAAAATGTAACGACATGCCGATGGCAATAGAGAAGATCCGCCTGCTACGACATGTCCAGGAGAAGACAGAATGCTTGCAGCAGTACATTCATTCAACCCATTTAGGCCTGACGTCGAAATAAGAAAAACGTTCGCTCTGAAAGAATATATATTCAAAGATTTGTGCCGCATTTTTACGATTTTTCAAAAATAGCAGACCTACAAGCTCGTAGCGCGCCACTCGGTGGCGCGCTATGAGCTTGTAGATCTGCTATTTTTCAATAGCTAAAGTATAACATAATGCTTAGTTAAAACACCAAAAGGGGTTACCGTCCAGAATGGGTTAAGTCAAGGCAATAAATAATAAATAAATACATGGGTGGAAAAATGTAATGCCCTATCAATGGTTCATGTCAAGGACCTCCAAATGAATGTCAATTTGGCCATGGACCCCCATCTGAAAATGCTTTGTGCCTGCCAGGGACCCCCAGAAGAGAAGATTTGTTTTAAAAAATATTAAAAATTCTTATTCTCATTCAAAACACTTGAAAATCTTCAAAAATCACAATGCACAAGCTCAACACGCGTCTCATTGCGATGCACTGACTGAGAGATTGTAGATGTGCAATTTCCTCCACTTTTGTTACGACAGAGGACATTTATTTATGAGGGGAAAATATTAAACATTAAGAAGTTGAAATAATGGAGATACAAGCTTTCTACCCCAAACTGAGAGGATTTGTTACTAACAAAAAGGAACACAGCACTGTCTGTGCTCTGATCATTTAACCCATTTTTGGCGGGAACCCTTTTTGGTGTTTTAAACATTATGTAATAATTTAGCTATCGAAAAATAGCAGATCTACAAGCTCATAGCGCGCCACCGAGTGGCGCGCTACGAGCTTGTAGGTCTGCTATTTTTGAAAAATCGTGAAAATGTGGCGCAAATTTGAAATATATATTTTTTTCAGAACAAACGTTTTTAACTAACTATTCCAGGGTCCCTGGAACAACATATTTTTAGATAAAACATTTTGGGTTCCTTGACATGAAATATTGAGCACCACTGATATAGAAACATAGGTATTTCAGAAAACTGTCAGGATTTAGAAGACATTCTTTTAAATTCCGACGTCAGGCCAAAATGGGTTAAGGGCAGATGTTGACAATGTTGTTCTGTGTGTTCTGTGCTTTTTATTGTTGAGCCAGTGGAAGCAGCAGATAACAGGAAACGCTCTGAAAGTCTCTCTATAAAAGATATGTTTACATCCTCTTTAATCCATTCAGGCCTGACGTCGAAATTTAAAAAAAAATGTCTTCAAAATCCTGACAGTTTTCTGAAAAACCTGTTTCTGACAGTGGTGCTCAATATTTCATGTCAAGGACCCCAAAAATATGCCCCCATCTGGAAATATGTTCCAGGGACCTCCCCAGAAGCAAAGATTTGAGTTAAAATGTTCACTCTGTAATATTCAAAGATTTTAAGCACATTTTCACAATTAAAAAAAAAAAGCAGACCTACAAGCTCATAGCGCGCCACCGAGTGGCGCGCTATGAGCTTGTAGGTCTGCTATTTTTCAATAGCTAAAGCATAACATAACATAACACCAAAAGGGGTTAACCACAAGAAGCCTAGTGTCCCTGTTCAGGCATATAGGACAGTGATTCTCAACCTGCGGTTCGGGTCCCGACATGATTTTGGGGGTGACAATGACGTGACAATTTAAGGACTTTTTAAGACCATTAAAAAAATAAAATACAAAATACACCATTGCTGCATCAAAAGTAATCAACAAACTATACTATAAAAAAAACTGGTTAAAATGGCCACATTGTCAAATTAGATTTCTAAAATAGCCGACCTACGTACAAGCTCAAATACTTTCACAATATTCATCTGTGGAACGGAGTCAAACTAAATGCAATGCCTCAACTCCTACAATTCCAAGTGCTTGTCAGGATGGGGGGACCTCAGTGCAAATTGGATTGTAAGTGCTGCTTACGGCAGTGGTTCCCAAACTTTCATGTCAAGGACTCCCAAATTAACACTAATCAGTCCGCGGACCCCCATTTCAAAAGATATGCCAGCGACCCCCATAAGAGAAGATTTTTACGGCTCTAGCAGTGATTCTCAACCCGTTTAATTTCAAGGACCCGCCGCTTGACATGCATTAGTCTACGGACCCCCATTTAATGGCATTTTTATCTCTGGGACCCCTAATTTATATTGTAAAATCAATGTTTAACTCCCTAACGGGTCCATTTGGTTCCATTTGTACACTCTCAGAGTTACAGACCCATAAGGGTCCATTTGGTTCCAAACTATCATTTAGCTGGGGACCCCCTGGAACTCCCTCAAGGACCCCTGGGGGTCCCCGGACCCCACTTTGGGAACCACTGGCTTACGGAACTCGGCTAAAGCCTGGTTCCTGCAGCAACGATGTCGTGCCAATAATCACGGTAAAGAACACCCTCTTCAAAGTCAAAGTCATACGATTTGTCACACACGTTACCGCAGTGAAATTTGTTCTCTGCATTTGACCCATCTCTTGGAGCAGTGAGCCGCAGCCAAGGAGCGGTGAGCTGCAGCCGTGCCGCGCTCGGGAATCATTTGATTAGTAGATTTGACCCCCAATCCAACCCTTTGATGCTGAGTGCCAAGCAGGGAGGCATTGGGTCCCATTTTTACAGTCTTTGGTATGACCCGGCCGGGGATCGAACGCCGACCTCCCAGTTTCAGGGCGGACACTCTAACCACAAGGCCACTGTCTGGTCTAATATTGTGTAATATTGCTTAAGTAGAAGCCCTAGAAGCATACTCTACTTTATCATTCATTTTTTTGGTACCATAATTTTAATTTCATCATGACAATTTAAAAAAAAAATCTTTAAACTTGCTATTGAAAACAACATATTCATGAAAATGTGTATAAGGTAATAAAATCAAGTGTAAAGTCCAGCCCCAAAACCTCATTCACTTGAATGGAGTGTTCACTGATTTACAACCTGTAAACGCTGTGTCGAAACAAATCGCCTGTAAAACTCACCCTGATTCTGTTTGTATTGTTGTGGTTTCAGGTCGCGGAGGTCGTGCGGAAGAGGCCGGAGTAGGAGCGGTGGTGTGCCAGTCTCCCCTCAACAACCTGGGCCAGTGTCGGAAGGGCACCACCCTATCCTTCACCGTGGCCTTCCAGATACTCAAGGCCGGCCTGTTTGAGGTGTGTGTGTGTGTGTGTGTGTGTGTGTGTGTGTGTGTGTGTGTGTGTGTGTGTGTGTGTGTGTGTGTGTGTGTGTGTGTGTGTGTGTGTGTGTGTGTGTGTGTGTGTGTGTGTGTGTGTGTGTGTGTGTGTGTGTGTGTGTGTGTGTGTGTGTGTGTGTGTGTGTGTGTGTGTGTGTGTGTGTGTGTGTGTGTGTGTGTGTGTGTGTGTGTGTGTGTGTGTGTGGCAGTGTGTTTTGGTCTTGATGCTACTATCCAATTAATTTAGTGAAGTAATCACTAAACATACAAACATGCTACTATACATTCAAAATGTGACTTTGTTGTGTTTATAACACATTTTTAAATGTCTAGGCCCGTCATAATTCATATTAAATTACAAAATATAGTGGAAATAGCTGATCTACAAGCTAATGTGACACATTTTCAGCTTGTAGATCAGCAATTTCCACTAATCATAGTTTTTTTTAGTATAGTTATTATACTAAAGTATACTATAGTTATTATACTAAATACAGGGTGCGTTCCTGTGGGTCAGTACAGTACAGTACAGTACAGTACAGTACAGCAGGGGTTCTCAACCCGTGGGTCGCGACCCCTCGGGGGGGTCGCCAAATTATTTTAGGGGGTCCCCAAATTATTTTCAAAAAGAAAAATATATATATATATATTTTTTAAATTTTATTTTCACGATTTTTCAAAAATAGCAGACCTACAAGCTCGTAGCGCGCCACTCGGTGGCGCGCTATGAGCTTGTAGATCTGCTATTTTTCAATAGCTAAATTATAACATAATGCTTAAAACACCAAAAGGGGTTCCCGCCCAAAATGTGTTAAGGTTATTGTAGCAGTCAATTTATATTGGGGGTCGGGAGGGGGCGGGGCGGGGGTCCCGAGACATTGCCAAAGCATTTCCGGGGGTCCCCGGCCAAAAACGTTGAGAACCCCTGCAGTACAGTACAGTACAGTACAGTGTACAGTAGAGTGTACAGTAGTGTACACGGTAACTCTGTCATTTCTAAACCGTTTCGGAACGTCCACTGCCACTGTCCACTTCAATGTTATTGGATTTGGAAAAATGCCTTTTTCTCGGCTTCCGCGTTTTTTTGGCCACACATGCTATTTTCTGATAAAGCGGAAGCACAGATAAAATAAAACATGTGCGTTTATCAATCGATCGTACTGGAGATACATTATCCTGTGACTATACTTAGGAAGGGAAAAAATTGCTGGCAGGGGGCATTTGTCATGGCATTTGTCATATCTGCACTGTGCACCTTTTGTTTATGAAGCCTTAATGCCAAACAGAAATATAATATTTCTATTCTTAATGTTCCATAATGTTTAACGACAAACACAATGGAATTGAGGTTGATGTAAAATGTCATGATGGTGCTTTGTGACAGGGGGTTGTACCACGTTGCATAGAACGGTATGTACAACAACGATGTGTGTACATAAAACAAGACACAAAGGGCAGTATTATGCGTGTCTTAAGTACCAGGTCTTATTACTTAACTTAAGACCTGGAGGCGTGATCAATGCCATTTGGCTATTCTGAGTGGCCAAACAGCATTGACCACGCCTCCAGGTCTTAAGTTAAGTAATAAGACCTGGTACTTAAGACACGCATAATACTGCCCATAGTATGTATACAGTGTTTGTACTGTCCCCAATTAGCCTGTTTCAGGTCCAACACATGTAACACAGCAGCATTGCATAGTACAGTATGTACTGTACAAAACCTCCAACACTGACATGTACAGTATAGCAGTGGTTCCCAAAGTGGGGTCCGGGGACCCCTAGGGGTCCTTGAGGGAGTTAAATGATAGTTAGTATAGTTAGTCCAGGGACCCCTAGGGGTCCTTGAGGGAGTTAAATGATAGTTAGTATAGTTAGTCCAGGGACCCCTAGGGGTCCTTGAGGGAGTTAAATGATAGTTAGTATAGTTAGTCCGGGGACCCCTAGGGGTCCTTGAGAGAGTTAAATGATAGTTAGTATAGTTAGTCCGGGGACCCCTAGGGGTCCTTGAGAGAGTTAAATGATAGTTAGTATAGTTAGTCCAGGGACCCCTAGGGGTCCTTGAGGGAGTTAAATGATAGTTAGTATAGTTAGTTAGTCCAGGGACCCCTAGGGGTCCTTGAGGGAGTTAAATGATAGTTAGTATAGTTAGTCCAGGGACCCCTAGGGGTCCTTGAGGGAGTTAAATGATAGTTAGTATAGTTAGTCCAGGGACCCCTAGGGGTCCTTGAGGGAGTTAAATGATAGTTAGTATAGTTAGTCCAGGGACCCCTAGGGGTCCTTGAGGGAGTTAAATGATAGTTAGTATAGTTAGTCCAGGGACCCCCAGGGGTCCTTGAGGGAGTTAAATGATAGTTAGTATAGTTAGTCCAGGGACCCCTAGGGGTCCTTGAGGGAGTTAAATGATAGTTAGTATAGTTAGTTAGTCCAGGGACCCCTAGGGGTCCTTGAGGGAGTTAAATGATAGTTAGTATAGTTAGTTAGTCCAGGGACCCCTAGGGGTCCTTGAGGGAGTTAAATGATAGTTAGTATAGTTAGTCCAGGGACCCCTAGGGGTCCTTGGGGAGTTAAATGATAGTTAGTATAGTTAGTCCAGGGACCCCTAGGGGTCCTTGGGAGAGTTAAATGATAGTTAGTATAGTTAGTCCAGGGACCCCTAGGGGTCCTTGAGGGAGTTAAATGATAGTTAGTATAGTTAGTCCGGGGACCCCTAGGGGTCCTTGAGAGAGTTAAATGATAGTTAGTATAGTTAGTCCGGGGACCCCTAGGGGTGGGTCCTTGAGGGAGTTAAATGATAGTTAGTATAGTTAGTCCAGGGACCCCTAGGGGTCCTTGAGGGAGTCCCAGGGGGTCCCCAGCTAAATGATAGTTAGGAACCATATGGACCCATATGGGGCAGCGGTGGCCAAACGGTTTGCGGAGCGGTCTTGTTATCGGAAGGTCGCCAGTTCGAATCCCCGGACCGGCACGTTGAAAATTACCACCGCTGAAGTGCCCTTGAGCAAGGCATTGAACCCCTACCATGAAATGTTCTATGAGCAGGGTCTGGCTGTAAACAAGCATCTCGAGCTTTGTCCATTCACCCTGGACAAAGAACAAAGAACTTTGCTTTTACCCTTATGGGTCTGTAACTCAGAGAGTGTACACCAAATGGGTCCTAATGGGTCCATTTGGTTCCATTTGTACACTTCTCTGAGTTAAATTAACTTTGATTTTACAATATAAATTGGGGGTCCCAGGGATAGAAATGCCATTAACCCATTTTGGGCGGGAACCCCTTTTGGTGTTAGCATTATGTTATACTTTAGCTATTGAAAAATAGCAGATCTACAAGCTCATAGCGCGCCACCGAGTGGCGCGCTACGAGCTTGTAGGTCTGCTATTTTTGAAAAATCGAAGAACTACTGACATAGAAACAGCTTTTTCAGAAAACTGTCAGGATGTAGAAGACATTTTTAGAATCTGATCTCAGGTCAAAATGGGTTAAATGGGGGTCCATAGCCTAATTCAGGTCAAACCTATAGGACCCTTGAAATGAAAGTGGTTGAGAATCACTGCTAGAGCCGTAAAGATCTTCTCTTATATGGGGGTCCCTGGCATATCTTTTCAAATGGGGGTCCGTGGGCTAATGAGGGTCGGTTTGGGAACTAAACCACTGATGTATAGGATACTGTGGGCTCCATTTTCGTCACCGCTAAACCCCTTATCCCTAAACTTCTTTGCCTTTATTTACTATTTTGAAAAACATTTTTGAATAGTTTTCAACTAGCCAATATACATGACATGTTGTGAGTTTGTAGACTGGCCATTTTAACTATTCAAAAATGTTTTGCAAAATGGTAAAAAAAAAAGGCAAAGAAGTTTAAGGATAAGGGGTTTAGCGGTGATGAAAATGGAGCCCTGTATGTCTGTGCAAAAGAAGCCATGCAGACTGGAGGCAGAGAGCATGTTCAACTTGACATCACATGTGGGTCCATGTTTCAGCGTTTATTTATGATGGCATGTCCTCACTGGCCTGCTCTGGTCCTGTTCCAAGACCCGCCGTCCGTTTATCTCTAGATCTACCAGTCTCCATGAGATAGCCTACTGCAGGGTTCCCCAATAGGCGGCCCGCGGGCCATTTGCGGCCCGCGGAGCGCCCCCTTGTGGCCCCAGATATAAATGGTATTAAATGGGGGTCAGTAGCATATGCATGTCAAACTGGGCACCCCCTCAAGGACCACTGGTGGTCCCCGGACCACAGGTTGAGAACAATTTTTAATTAATTAATGGAAAAATAAAAAACCCAATTTTTTGTGCGTGTGGACTCGGCCCCCAGCCTGGTTCCCTAGTCAAAATATGGCCCTTGAGGAAAATTAATTGGGGAACCCTGGCCTACAGTATGTCTCCTACTGTACACTGTCTCCCTCTGAGATACCCTACTGTCTGTTCTCCTACTGTACACAGTCTCCCTATGAGATATCCTACTGTCTGTCTCTCCTACACTACAGTCTCCCTATGAGATATCCTACTGTCTGTCTCTCCTACACTACAGTCTCCCTATGAGATAGCCTACTGTCTGTCTCTCCTACACTACAGTCTCCCTCTGAGATATCCTTCTGTCTGTCTCTCCTACACTACAGTCTCCCTCTGAGATATCCTTCTGTCTGTCTCTCCTACACTACAGTCTCCCTCTGAGATATCCTTCTGTCTGTCTCTTCTACACTACAGTCTCCCTCTGAGATGTCCTTCTGTCTGTCTCTCCTACACTACAGTCTCCCTCTGAGATAGCCTACTGTCTGTCTCTCCTACACTACAGTCTCCCTCTGAGATACCCTACTGCCTGTCTCTCCTACACTGTCCATGTCAGCTTTCCTACCTGTCTCTCCTACACAGTGGGTCAGGAGTCAGGACCCACTGTTTATGGGTCGCAAGTAAATATCCCCTTGTTTCATTTTCCTACATACAAACTTTTTTAGAAATAAATAAATAAATGTTTTTGCTCAAACCTAAAATGACACGGATGCTGTTCCGGTCTTAATGGGTTCATATAAAGTCTTACAGATTATGTCCATCATATCAGTGCTTTGTTTGTGGTGTCGTCTCTCTCTCTCCAACGCTAGCTGAGTCAACACATGAAGCTGAAGCTGCAGTTCACGGCGTCGGTGTCCAGCGCTCCGGCGGACGGGCGTCCCCTCAGCCTGTCTCTGTCCAGGAAGAGCAGCCCGTCCAGCCCCGCCGTCCGGGACCTGCTGGACAGACAGAGTCTGGGACGCTCCCAGAGCTTCTCCCACCAGCAGCCCTCCAGGTCCCATCTCATCAGGTAAAAAAAAATCACACCCGTGTGAACTGAGTGGTGCAACTCCCCTCTCCCCCTGCCCCCCCCCCCTCTCTCTCTCTCTCTCATAAGCCTATCTCACAGAATTTCCCCGCCCCCCTAAATACGCCCCCTTTCGGGGTTAGTGGTGATAGCGTGACGTCACTCCATAGACGCTACATGTTAACAGAGGTAATTTAAGAAGTCTACAACTTTTGTTTTCTCAAGGTAAGGTTTGTTCTATCTGTTCGACCTGATTTACCATCTTGTTTGCTTCATAATAATATTGGTCTGTCACATTTTTACATTAGAAAATGTACTTAGATTCTCCAGAGAAAAAAACGTGTAAATGCTCATGTTAAAGACACCACTATTTACCGGAAGTGGGCGTGGAAAGCGGGCTGTGAGATAGGCCTATTAGCAGGCAGCAGTGCAGCACTATCTCTCTCTCTCTCTACTCATATAGTCACATAGGTTAACACGGACATTGCTGTTCCTCGGAGTGGTTGCACCACTCAAAAAGCCACCACGTTATCTCTGTCTCTGGCTGTAAAACCTCATTATGTAGGGTTGTCACAGTTATTACATAATCGTCTAATTGCATTTATTTTAGGTAATCGCAATTATCTTGTCATATAACCGTCATAAGCGTGTCCATGTTGAAAAATGTTCATGCATAAAAAAAAATGAAATGGCAGATCTAGAAGCTTACAATGTGTCACTTTGAAATAGCCTACCTATGTTTCTATATCAGTGGTGCTCAATGTCAAGGACCCCAAAAATTGTAATTGGCCTCCGTCCCCCATCTGAAAATATGTTGTTCCAGGGACCTCCCCAGAAGCAAAGATTTGAGTTAAAAACGTTCAAATTTGCGCCACATTTTCACGATTTTTCTAAAATAGCAGACCTACAAGCTCGTAGCGCGCCACTCGGTGGCGCGCTATGAGCTTGTAGATCTGCTATTTTTCAATAGCTAAATTATAACAATGTTTAAAACACCAAAAGGGGTTCCCGTCCAGAATGGGTTAACTTAACTTACCGGTATCTTGCCTACATTTCGTGTGGGCGTGTCATTTCATTTCCAACAGGACGGGCAGCGTGATGGAGCGGCGGGCCATCACCCCGCCGGTGGGCTCTCCGGTGGGCCGGGCCCTCTACCTCCCCACCGAGAGGCCCGCCCTCTCCCTGGACAAGATCGCCAAGAGAGAGTGTAAGGTGTTAGTGCTGCAGCCCGTACGGGACGGCCAGAGCGGATAAAACGACAAAAAAACAACAAAAAAAGACATCTGTCCGCCACCATGGAGCCTGGAGAGAGTGAGACGTTTTAACCGACGGTTAAAAGTCGACGGTGGAACGAGTAAAACCCAAATTGACACTAACTAGCCCTCGGACCCCCATTTGAAAACATATGCCAGGGACCCCCCATAAGAGAAGACGGGTTGATTCTCAACCCGTTTAATTTCAAGGACCCCCCGGTTTGACATGCATTAGGCTACGGACCCCTCATTTAACCCATTTTGACCTGAGATCAGATTCTAAAAATGTCTTCTACATCCTGACAGTTTTCTGAAAAAGCTATGTTTCTATGTCAGTCGTTCTTCGATTATTCAAAAATAGCGGACCTACAAGCTCGTAGCACGCCACTCGGTGGCGCGCTACGAGCTTGTAGATCTGCTATTTTTCAATAGCTAAAGCATAACATAATGCTAACACCAAAAGGGGTTCCCGCCCCAAAATGGGTTAATGGCGTTCCTATCTCGGGGGACCCCCAATTTATATTGTAAAATCAATGTTGGGTCCATTTGGTTCCATATACTCTCAGAGTTCCAAACTATCATTTAGCTAGTGGGGACCCCCTGGAACTCCCTCAAGGACCCCTGGGGGTCCCCGGACCCCACTTTGACAAAACCAGCCCAGTGGTTCTCATTCATTAGGCCACGGACCCCCCCATTTGATACCCTTTCCATCTCGGTCCATAAGCCATTAACCCATTTAGGCCTGACGTCGAAATAAAAAAAAAAGTATTCTGAAAGAAATTATATATTCAAAGATTTGTGCCGCATTTTCACGATTTTTCAAAAAATAGCAGACCTACAAGCTCGTAGCGTGCCACTCGGTGGCGCGCTATGACCTTGTAGATCTGCTATTTTTCAATAGCTAAAGTACAACATAATGCTTAGTTAAAACACCAAAAGGGGTTCTCGCCCAGAATGGGTTTTTAAGACCTGAGGCCCGGTTCTATAAATGTTTTCTTAAAAGGAAAAACGTATGTTGTTGTATCGGTAGTTCTCAAACCTTTTTCATGTCAACAACCTCCAAAATTATATTATATAAGTTGTTAAATTGACTATATTATGGCTATAGTAACCCCCCCCCCCCCCCCCCCCCCCCCCCCCCCCCCCACACACACACACTTTCCCCTGGGGGGTCCCCGGACCGGACCCCCACTTTGAGAACCACTGAACCATCCCACGGCATGGTGGGAGTAAAACTTTGACAGCATCTGTTTTTGTCGTAGAAAAGCCTAGCCTAGAGGGAAACATTAGAAGCATAGAAGTCTAGTAGGGCCGCTGGAACGGAATAGGTAGAATAATCCTCCCTCTTTTCTCATCCCTTCATTCCCGTTTCTTTTTGTTGTGGTTAAAACAAAAAGGTTTCATTTTAAATAGCTCTATATTCTGGTCAGTAATCATTGCTATATAGAGCGTTTGCTCAGTAACAGGGGTCTCCCTGTCTCTCCAGCTCTTCAGAAACGGGGGACGCAGAAGCACTTTGGAATAGAAGCTGCTAACCCATTTTGACCTGCGCTATGAGCTTGTAGATCTGCTATTTTTCAATAGCTAAAGCATAACATAATGCTAACACCAAAAGGGGTTCCCGCCCAAAATGGGCTAAGTATGAGTTTATTAGTACTCTCCTGATTGGATAAAAATGTTATCCCGACCTGTGTGCAGTAAATGCATGTTTTAGAGCTGGAGAGACGGGGAGAGACTGCCCTGTTGCTGAACAAACACTAGACTAGCAATAGACAGACAAGAAAGTATTCCCTGGTCTGGAGACTGTTTAATGAAGACATTTGGGAATGAAGGATGGGGTGGAGGATAGAGGTTAGATTAATTGTTTAATTTTAAGGATAGAGTAAGAAAAAAAACAGAGAGAGAGAGATAGAGACTGACGATAATGGAGAACGAAAGTCCTTTGCTATTATGTTTGCTATTATGAGCCAGAACATTTCTCACACACTGGAACGAGGACCACGCACGCACGCACGCACGCACACGCACAGACACGCACACACACAGAGAGAACTTGTGTCACACACTGGAACAAGGACACGTATGCACACAGCCACGCACACACAGAACATTGGAACAAGACCCCAGTGCACAAGAACAAAATTACATGCACGCACGCACGCACGCACACACACAGACAGACAGACACACACACACACAGACACACACACACAGACACACACAGATGGCCTCTCATTTTACGAGGTACAAGATTGTTTCAAAAGTTTTCAGCACATTTATTTTATTTGTATCCTTTTTTAGGTAACTTGCATCACATTGCAGGATTTCATGTCAGAATGTTAATGTTTATTAATGGGGGAAATTTTTTTTTCAATGAAATATCCGAAAATAGCTGACTTGAGTCTTCTAGATTGGCTATTTTTTTTTTTTGTAAATTGTTTATTCTTTTTATTTTTTTTGTTTCTTTTAACGGAACCATTGTCATTTCATACATGTACCTCTGGCCTACCTTTAGACATTCCTACACTTAAAGCTGCACTGTGTAACTTTCCTCTTCTACCCAGGATTTGAACCCAGAAGTGCTGTATAATGTTTACCATTGAGCTAATGGAGCCTGCCTTCTCGCTCAGGGGATAAATAGAATCTGTCGGATCCTGTGCCTAGGCGAGACATGACCTCAGTCTCAATAGAAGAGCTGGGAGACAAAATACGGTTATGTAAGTTTTATTGCATTAACATACTCTACCATACAGATTGGATAAAATTACATTTAAATTACCAAGGGCAGCTTTAAAATATTATTCCATGTAAAAGCAAAGCAAAAAGAAGCTTAGCTTTAGCCATGCACAGGATGTGGAACGGTGGGTCTGCACCTGCGTCTCAACACTGGAGCCATTAAGCATTTCATCCATTCCTCTAACCTCGATTACAATAGTTTTGTATTTTTTGTTTTGCACAATAACCCCCTGTCATAATGAGTCTGCTGTTGCCGGGCCCCCGGCCCGCTCTTTGAGGACCACTGGTGCCGACGTGCCTACAGAGCAACAACGCCACGAGGTCTGTCGGATGTGAATGTTGTTTTTGGTAGATGATGTGTCTCTGGTAAAAGAAAATTGCCAAATGTTCTTGTTTCTTACAGACTTCAGTCATCCAATCCACCAAGAGTCAGTAGCAACAGCAGAATAACGTCTCTTGTCGGCCAGAAACCTCTTATCTCCATATTTTAATGTTTTGTGTTTTTTCGTGAATGAATGCCCTACTTGATCAGACTACGGTGTCACTCAAAAGTAGCCTCGGAAACCCAGACGTTTTTATTTCCAGGGAGAAAAAAAAAGTCTGGGTCCGAGTCCACTTCAATTCGGCATAGAGTAGCGGAAACATCTCTCACTCTCTGCTGATTTCTGATCGCCTGCACCTTTGTTAAATTGACACACACGCACACATGTACACACACACACTCCTCTCTCTCTCTCTCTGTCGCTCTAAGTAATTAGTCTCATGTCGCGCAGCTGCGCATAGTTTCTGCCGGGAGCTGCCTATGCCATAAAAAGCATAGGTGAGTTCCAGGCTACTCAAAAGTAGCACATCTACAAGCTCACAACGCGTCGCAATGTGACTATTTTTGAATTAGAATCCTGAAAAAGTAACCGTTTTGGACATAACAAGGATTCAACCCGACAGAGATGATAAGCATGAAGACGACTTAGCAAATCTTTGATGGGCTCAACAACCCAACAAATAAATGCATGTTCCATACAAATGATGTGCTCCGTTTAAAAGCATAAATGAACAGGCTTACCAACTGTATAAAAGTTATGCTGAGAAGCATTGCTACAACAGAGAATTCATCTACCAAAACATACATTTTGTGAACTTTTTTTTGGAGTTTCATACTACCGGTATATATGTCTGTTAGAACTTGAATGTGAGTGTGCTGTCTTACAGCGCATTACAACCCTCTGTACTGTATTGTATTGGTCTCACACTGGATTATCATTATTTTATTGTTGGTTTAAAAAGAAAGAAATATTTATTTTTAATGTCGGTGTTTTAATCTGCACTTCCATGGGATCACATTTTGGATGTTAGTTTTTCTTGTTTAGTTTTTCTTCAGTTTGTGTTTACTTTTGAGCAATGGTTAAGGCCTTTACAGAACTGGAGCATGACGAATAAACTATACGAAGTATTTCACATCAGAACCACTCATACATTGGATGCCTCATTCATTACAGGCCGAAAAACTCAGATTCAAATAGCATTTTTATCATGCTGTGTGTTAATGACACGGTGGCACAGTCGGTAGTGCTGTCGCCTCACAGCAAGAAGGTCCTGGGTTCGATTCCAGCTCGGGACGCTGTGGGTGCTGGCGGCGTGTCTCCTCCGCGTCATCAGTGCCCATACCCGAGGCGGGGTTGGCGAAAGGGCCTTTCTGTGTTGAGTTTGCATGTTCTCCCCGTGTCCCCTAGGGTAGGTACCCTCACAAAAAGCATGCAGTAATCCTGGTCTCTAAACTGCCTCCCCCTGGCCAGCCGGGGTGCCTGATGGAGGAGAAAGGAACTGGTTGTAATAACGTGTTCCTTCCACGCGCTACGTCCAACCAGGGAAACTCCCCCCTGTCAGGTGTAAAGGAGCAACTTGGACACTCATGCATGAAGGAAGCATGAGTTCAAGTCTGTTGCTCTCCCCAGGTTGGTGGAGGGTGTGTAGAGCTCAGGATCACATTAGATAATTGACAGAGGGGTGAAAAATGGGTTACAAAATCATGGGATAAAAATGATTTAAAGAAAAAAACTTCAGGGGAATTAATAGTGCAAAACAAAGTGTGTATTGAATAAAAAGTATTTTATAGTATACTATACCTTAAATTATAAGATTGTGGGGTACCATAAAATATATTTTTCAGTGTCATTTTTCCATGTTGTATATTGCTTTGGAGTGGCAGATGGGCAGTGGTGGAAAACAATTTTTACTTAATATCAATACTGTAATTTAGAAATACTAGAAAGCCTGGAAGTCCTGGTATCAAAATGTACTTAAAGTATAGCAAAAGTAAGGCCCTGGCCGGCCTTGACGTCACTGGTACATGGACGCAGTCTGTATAGCTGCTGGCCGGTGACCTTCCGTGCCAATTAAGTGTACGTGATGAAGCTATTTATTCATCTGACGTTCTCCTGTCACATTTACAGCTCCAGGGATCAACTTACCCTTTGAAATGCATGCCTCATCTCCCCCACACACGCGGAACACACACACGGAACACACAAACTAGTACTGTGCTTGTCACGATATAACTATTTCAGGATGGCTATTTTATAAATGCCATTTTTAACCTTTTCAGTCTATTGTTTATGTCGCACACCAACAATTGCCGATCTACAAGCCCAACGCATCGCAGTAGATCAGGTATTTTCTGAGTGCGACACCAGCATGCGACTAAGTGTAAATCGGGCATAACTCCAACCATAGCCCTAAACACAACCTCTAAAACGTAACCTCTAAGTCACTGGTGTGCACCCCAGGAAGACTAGATGCTGTTATGCACCAGCTAATTAGGATCCTATTAATAAACTTGCAAACACCAAAAATCATAATTTACCATAGCATGCACACGCACGCATGCATGCATGCACACACACACACACACACACACACACTGACTCTTAGGAGGCCTGTCATAGTTTTGGTTTAGGGGCATCTTTAATCTGGCCCTGCATCACAGTGCGCCATCATGTGCACACTCTTAACTAATGGATAGAGTGGCATTCGTATGCTCTGCCACACGTGCACACACACACACACACACACACAAAATCAAAATTACCAACTGCTTATGTCTGTCACAGGCTAGCACTTTAGTCATGTATGTTTCTCACACACGCACACACACTCAAACCACCAACTGCTTATGCCTGCCGCAGCACTTTGACTACATTATGAATGTATGAGTCATGCGGGTTTCATTTTTGCGTACAAACACACACACACACACACACACACACACACACAGTGAGCCTCATCGGACTTCCAAGCCTTGCGTTAAAGAGTTCAGTCTTTGACTCTTTTACACGCAACAGAGTTTAAATGTTATTGAGTGGTGTAAACCACTCCTACGACTGGCTTTGTTAGTTTACGTGTCTGTCTGTCTGTGCTCAAAAAATGAGCACGGTTGCTATGGTCACCCAGTTCACACGGGTGTGATTTCATTACGTCAGACATTACGTCAGACCACAGCTGATCAGTCTATATAAGACCTTACACCACTCAGTTCACACGGGTGTGATTTTATTATATATAACTCAGAATATATATATCTCAGAATCCATGTGCTATAATGAGCTTTTTTTAATCGTCGAAAACCATGTGTCTCCTAAGTCGTTTTTCTTGGTTTTCGATGATTCTTTTAATGAAAAAAATCATGAAAAACAAAATACTAGGCCTACTATAGTATGTTTTTTTCATGATTTACGAAGATTCAAAAAATATGAAAATCATGAAAAACAACGTTATAGTAATTTTTCATGATTTTCGACGAAAATATGAAAATCATTAAAAATGACATACTATAGCATATCGTTTTCATGGTTCGACGATATTCTTTTTAATTAAAATCATTAAAAACGACATGGTATGCCGTTTTTCATGGTTTTCATCATTTCTCATAATTTTTTTTATCGTCAAACCATGGAAAATGTAATTTTTCTTTTTCAAGACGATACTAAAAAAAAAATCTTTTTAAATCGTTCGATTTAAATCGCTCGCCGAATTAAATTGTTCGATTTAAATCACTCGCCGATTTAAATCGTTTGATTTAAATCGATCGATTAAAATCGTTCAACGATTTAAATCAAATCGTTGTAAATCGATTCTCTTTCGAAAGACATACTACAGTATGTCATTTTTCATGATTTTCGAGGATTAAAAAAAAAATCACTTTCTAGGTGAAAATGCCAAAATATGCCATTGACCACCATTATAAATTTCTCAAATTTGAAAGCACTATATTTCTAAAACTATGAATTATAGTATGTTGTTTTTCATGATTTTGGACCTTAGACTTTCTCAAAAATGATTAGTGGACCTTCAGCATTTCTAGTTGAGGACCCCTGCTCTATAGTTCATGGAGACCATGGGCTCGGATTACAGTTAATTTTGTCTTTTTTTTTCAAATCCTTTCATCATTAGCCCATGGTCTCGGACAGCATACTATAGCATGCCGTTTTTCATCGTTTTTGAGGATTTGAAAATAACAAAAATACCTCAGAAACTACAAAACATTTAAAAGTAAAAAGTTCCAGCATGTGTGTCTCCACAGTAAGCTGAATTTTAAAAAGTGTGACTGGAGTAGGTGAAAGTGATTTTTTTGACGTGCCAATATCTCACATTGAGACCCATTATAAATGTCTCAAATTTGAAAGCACTATATTTCTAAAACTATGAAACATTTAAAAGATTCATTTTCAGGCAAACATGTCCACCGTAAGATGAACCTATTAAAGTTTGAATGGGGTTTCTAGGTGTAAGTATGTAGGACTAGTAGCATGCCACCGTTTGTGCTATTGCCATTGAGAATGCATTGGGTGTTTAAGTTAAATAACTCAGAAACTCCAAAACATTTCAAAGTAAATACAGCATGTGTGCCCACAGTAAGCTGAATTAGAAAAAGTGTGAATGGAGTTTCTAGGTGAAGGTTTTTTTATTTACTTCAAGGTCCTTTTCTTTACCAACTGCACCATCACTACCTTAGCCTGACTGAGTGAGTGAGATTTCTGGGCCTTTTATCTTCTTTCTTCAAAGTAAAGTTTCAGAGTAAAGACCAGAGTGGGATTAGAACCCACAACATCTGGATCGTGTGGACAGCCACTTAACACATTGAGCTACCAGGCTGGCTGTGTTCTGTCATGGTTTCTCCTCTGTATTATCTGATTAACATCTATGATAACACTTAAAAGCACTACAGACACCTTTGATGCACAGCAAACGCCATTCAAATGCTCTGTACATGATCCCAAAACCCCATTTGAAAAGTGACACCAAGAAGAACAACTTAAAACTTAAAATCACAGAGGGCTCAGTGTCACCATTGTTAAGATGCCATCCATGTGAGCCAGAGGTTGTGAGTTCAAATCCAGCTGAGTTCCTCCTACTTTCACTCTGCAGCATGTTTTGGAGAATAACATCCAGAAGAACACTGGAAAGAGATGGAAAGCTGAGGAGATTCTCAGAGAATCATGCAGCACTCTGTGATAAGCTGCTGTCTATGTGAGCCACAGGTTGTGGGATCAAGTCTAACTGAGTTCCTTCTACTCTTCACTGTGGACCACATTTTGGAGAATAACACAATAACAAGAACAATGGAAAGCTGAGAAGATTCTCAGAGAGCATGGTGGCTCTCTGTGATAAGCTACTGTCTATGTGAGCCTATGTCTATTGGCTATAGCCCTTGGTCTCGGACGGCATACTATAGCATGCCGTTTTTCATCATTTTTGAGGATATGAAAAAAAGACGAAAATAACTCCGAAACTACAAATGATTAACGATGTTCTTATAAGCCACAAGTCCTTCTGTTCCTGCAAGATGACAGTTTGTAACGTCACAGGCAATTTATCAATTTGTTCCAGTCGCTTATCAAAGTGGTCCAGAAGATGAGAACACACCCGTCTGAGCAGAAACAAGCATTCCATGGTGTAATGGTTAGCACTCAGGACTATGAATCCTGCGATCTGAGTTCAAATGTCCGTGGAACCTTTGTATAAGTATTATTACTGTATCTACAATCCTGCGCAAGACTGGGTACAGCAACCTACCCAGTCTTGCGCAGATTCTCATTGATTAACAATGTTTTTATAAGCCACAAGTCCTTCAGTTCCTGCAAGATGACGTTTTGTAACATCACAGGCAATTGATCGATTTGTTCCAGTCGCTTATCACAGTGCTCTAGAAGAGAACAAACCCATATGAGCAGAAACAAGGGTTCCATGGTCAAATGGTTAGCACACAGGACTCTGAATCCTGCAATACGAGTTCAGTCTCGGCAGAACTTTCACCTGAGGAACATACATTCTTAGGATATTAACTTTTTCAAACAATTCATCAGAGTTGTCCAGAAGATGGGGCACACACGATTGAACAGAATCAGGGTTCCATGGTGTAACGGGTAGCACTCAGGACTCTGAATCCTGCGATCAGAGTTCAAATGTCAGTGGAACCTTTGTAGATGTATCACTGTATCTGCAATATAGCACGTTGCTGTACCCACTCCAGTCTTGTGCAGATTCCCATTGATTAACAATGTTCTTATTAGCCACAATTCCTTCTGTTCCTGCAAGATAACATTTTAGTCGCTTATCAAAGTGGTCCAGAAGATGAGAACAGCCCCATCTGAGCAGAAACAGGTGTCCCATGGTGTAATGGTTAGCACGCAGGACTCGGAATCCTGCGATCCGAGTTCAAGTCTTGGCAGAACCTTATCCTGAAGAATATCTACATTCTTAGTACATTAACTTATTCAAACATTTCATCTGAGTTGTCCAGAACATGGGGCAACACCCAGTTTAAAAGAATCAGGTTCCATGGTGTAATGTTTACCACACAGGACTCTGAATCCTGTGATCCAAGTTCAAATGTCAGAGGAAATGTTGTATGTATTACTGTATCTGCTATCCTGCACATATAGAACATTGCTGTACCCAGTCTTGTGCAGATACCCATTCATCTAACAATGTTCTTATAAGCCACAAGTCCTTCTGTTCCTGCAAGATGACATTTTAGTCGCTTATCAAAGTGGTCCAGAAGATGAGAACACACCCATTTGAGCAGAAACGAGTTTCCCATGGTGTAATGGTTAGCACTTTTGACTTTGAATCCAGAGATCCGAGTTCAAGTCGCGGCAGAACCGTATCCTGAGGAACATGTACATTCTTAAGACATGAACTTTTTCAAACATTTCATCAGAGTTGTCCAGAAGATGGGGCAACACCCAATTTAACAGATTCAGGTTGCATGGTATAATGGTTACCACACAGGACTCTGAATCCTGCGATCCAAGTTCTAATGTCAGTGGAAACGTTGTATATATGTATTACTGTATTTGCTATCCTGCACATATAGAACATTGCTGTACCCAGTCTTGTGCAGATACCCATTGATTAACAATGTTCTTATAAGCCACAAGTCCTTCTGTTCCTGCATGATGAGTTTAGTCGCTTATCAAAGTGGTCCAGAAGATGAGAACACACCCATCTGAGCAGAAACATGTGTCCTATGGTGTAATCGTTAGCACTTTGGACTTTGAATCCAGAGATCTGAGTTCAAGTCTCGGCAGAACCTTATCCTGAGGAACATGTACATTCTTAGGACATGAACTTATTCAAATACTTCATTAGAGTTGTCCAGAAGATGGGGCAACACCCAATTTGAAATAATCAGGTTCCATGGTGTAATGGTTACCACACAGGACTCTGAATCCTGCCATCCAAGTTCAAATGTCCATGGAAACGTTGTATATATCTATTACTGTATTTGGTATCCTGCACATATACAACATTGCTGTACCCAGTCTTGTGCAGATACCCATTGATTAACAATGTTCTTATAAGCCACAAGTCCTTCTGTTCCTGCAAGATGACAGTTTAGTTGCTTATCAAAGTGGTCCAGAGGATGAGAACACACCCATCTGAGCAGAAACAAGTGTCCTATGGTGTAATCGTTAGCACTTTGGACTTTGAATCCAGAGATCCGAGTTCAAGTCTCGGCAGAACCGTATCCTGAGGAACATGTACATTCTTAATACATGAACTTTTTCAAACATTTCATCAGAGTTGTCCAGAAGATGGGGCAACACCCAATTTAACAGATTCGGGTTGCATGGTATAATGGTTACCACACAGGACTCTGAATCCTGCGATCCAAGTTCTAATGTCAGTGGAAACGTTGTATATATGTATTACTGTATTTGCTATCCTGCACATATAGAACATTGCTGTACCCAGTCTTGTGCAGATACCCATTGATTAACAATGTGCTTATAAGCCACAAGTCCTTCTGTTCCTGCATGATGAGTTTAGTCGCTTATCAAAGTGGTCCAGAAGATGAGAACACACCCATCTGAGCAGAAACATGTGTCCTATGGTGTAATCGTTAGCACTTTGGACTTTGAATCCAGAGATCTGAGTTCAAGTCTCGGCAGAACCGTATCCTGAGGAACATGTATATTCTTAGGACATGAACTTTTTAAAACATTTCATCCGAGTTGTCCAGAAAGATGGGGCAACACCCAATTTAAAAGATTCAGGTTCCATGGTGTAATGGTTACCACACAGGACTCTGAATCCTGCGATCCAAGTTCAAATGTCAGTGGAAACGTTGTATATATGTATTACTGTATCTGCTATCCTGCACATATAGAACATTGCTGTACCCAGTCTTGTGCAGATACCCATTGATTAACAATGTGCTTATAAGCCACAAGTCCTTCTGTTCCTGCAAGATGACAGTTTAGTCGCTTATCAAAGTGATCCATAAGATGAGAAAACACCCATCTGAGCAGAAACATTTGTCCTATGGTGTAATCTTTAGCACTTTGGACTTTGAATCCAGAGATCCAAGTTCAAGTCTCGGCAGAACCTTATCCTGAGGAACATGTACATTCTTAGGACATGAACTTATTCAAATACTTCATCAGATTTGTGCAGAAGATGGGGCAACACCCAATTTAAAATAATCAGGTTCCATGGTGTAATGGTTACCACACAGGACTCTGAATCCTGTGATCCAATTTCAAATGTCAGTGGAAACGTTGTATTATGTATTACGTATCCTGCATATATAGAACATTGCTGTACCCAGTCTTGTGCAGATACAGTACCCATTGATTAACAATGTTCTTATAAGCCACATGTCCTTCTGTTCCTGCAAGAAGACAGTTTAGTCGCTTATCAAAGTGGTCCAGAAGATGACAAAACACCCATTTGAGCAGAAACTAGTTTCCCATGGTGTAATCGTTAGCACTTTGGACTCTGTATCCTGTGATCCAAGTTCAAGTCTTGGCAGAACCATATCCTGAGGAACATGTACATTCTTAGGACATGAATGTTTTCAAACATTTCATCAGAGTTGTCCAGAAGATGGGGCAAGACCCAATTTAAAAGAATCAGGTTCCATGGTGTAATGGTTACCACACAGGGCTCTGAATCCTGTGATCTGAGTTCAGATCTCAGTGGAAGCTTAACCGCATTCACATGTGTGCACACAGCCATTGATTAACGATGTTGTTGTAAGCGACATGCACTACCCATCCTGCAACATTACTGGCAATCATTCTGATGTAAATGAAAAACACAGAAGCACATTCTTTGTTTATTCAATTAATTTGTTTTTGACATATTCAGGCTACTTCACCGTCCTGAGATCTGAGTTCAAGTCTTGGCAGAACCTTCACCTGAGGAACATGTACATTCTTATTAAGAATAGAATTCACTTTTTCATAAATGTCATCAGAGTTATCCAGCAGATGGGGCAACACCCGATTATAATAATCAGGGTTCCATGGTGTAACGGTTTGCACTCAGGGCTCTGAATCCTGTGATCCGAGTTCAAATCTCGGTGTAACCTTGTATATGTATTACTGTATCTGCAATCCTGCACATGTAGAATGTTGCTGTTTTCCCCCCACACATGTCATATAAATCCACAAACCCTTCATGTGCAAGTGCAAACTTCTTCTCTGTGCTGTGGTGAATTCTCTCTGTGCTGAAACTCAGCTGAGCCAATCCTAGGGCTCCTTACATTGTCTCCTCCAATCAAATGGTCGCAGACCCAGACAACTTCCTTGTTTACAACTGAATGAAATACTCTGACCTGTTTTAAGATTTATAGTGATTCTTCAACTTTATTTTCTTCATTTTCACAGTTTTGGAAGTATTATTAATATAATTGACCATTCAGGTTTTTGTATACTGTTTTGCTTACTGTCAGCAACAACATTAGCCCCCACTATTTACCATTGCATTAGCATGTGTTTGTATTTTGCACTGCATCGATGTTTGGAAGAGCTTCAAAGTGATTATTAAAATGAGGAGGAAAGCACCCACCTTTTGCTGGATAACCTATGCAGCATCTTCAATATTATTACTAACGTGAGTAACAGTAACCTACCAGTCTGCAAGGATAATATTTGGATGGATAGATTATTCTTATAATTCACAATAGTGCAGTGATATTCAAACTATTCAAATCATTAAGGTTAGGGTTCATTAATGGTTTAAGAGTTGCAATACCCTCCATTGACTCCCCATTCATCCAAATTGCGTTTGCGATCTGCTTGTATTAAACAACGTTAAACTCACCAACATTGCAGCTCTAGGCCAAGCTTGAATTATCCTCTTTCAATCTGCCAAGCTTTTGTTTCATAAAAATACCAGTGGGCTTTCCACAGATATCAGGCATTGAGGGTCTACGGTCCACCAGCCACTCATGCAAAACGATTACAGCAGCATCTTGCAAGCCAAAATAGCTCAGTTGGGAGAGTGTTAGACTGAAGATCTAAAGGTCCCTGGTTCAAACCTGTGTTTCGGCAGTTGAAATTAAATGAGATATAGAAAACCGTATGACTCTCAGGCTGATATGTAATCTGTATGAGATTATTTGTTTAACAAGTAAAAATTAATTCTGGCTATAAATGAATAGTCTTGTAGAGCAGTGTTTCCCAAAGTGGTGTCTGGTCCTTGTGGGAGTTCCAGGGGGTCCCCAGCTAAATTATAGTTTGAAACCAAATGGACCCTTACAGGTCTGTAACTCCGAGAGTGTACAACACTCTCAGAGTAAAATCAACATTGATTTTACAATATAAATTGGGCGTCCCAGAGATAGAAATGGCATTCAATGTGGGTCCATAGACTAATGCATGTCAAACTGGGGGTCCTTGAAATTAATCGGGTTGAGAATCACTGCTAGAGCCGTAATAATATTCTCTTATGGGGTTAGGGTTAGGGTTAGGGTACTGACGAAAATCATTCCGAGACCATGGCCCATGGTCTGGGAGTGATTTTGTCTTTTTCTTTTAAATCCTCGTTTTTCATCATTTTTGACCATGGACTATAGCCGGGTTAGGGTTAGGGTTAGGGTTAGGGCATCGTTTCATGCTGTCCGAAATCATGAACTATAGTATGTCGTTTTTTCATGATTTTCATCTTTTTTTCAAATCCTCCAAAATCACGAAAAATGACATGCTATATACTTACATACTTACACCTAGAATCCCCATTCAAACCTATTTAGGTTCATCTTACAGTGGACATGTTTGCCTGAAAATGAATCTTTGAAATGTTTCATAGTTTTAGAAATATAGTGCTTTAAATTTGAGAAATGTATAATGGCAGATAGTGGCACGTCAAAAAATCACTTTCACCTAGAAACTCCATTCACACGTTTTATAATTCAGCTTACTGTGGAGACACATGCTGGAACTTTTTAGTTTGAAATGTTTTGTAGTTTCTGAGTTATTTAACTTAAACGCCCAATGCATTCTCAATGGCAAGGGTTAGGGTTAGGGTTAGGGTTAGGGTTAGGGTTAGGGTTAGGTTCCACGGGCTAATAAAGTGTAAATGTGGGGGTCCTTGACAAGAAAAGGTTTGGGAACCACTGTTGTAGAGGGTCTATAGAATAGATAGATGTTGATACTATTAAGTTAGTAACTTTGACAGTGTACAAATGGAACCGGTTTTCAGCAGGTCAAATGAGGTACAGAAAACCGTATGACTCCCAGGCTGATCTCACTGGGGGAAAACTGTATGTTTATTTGTTTAAGAACTAACAATCAATTGAAAAATACATTCTGGATGTGACACTAACAAGCAGAAATAGCTCAGTTGGTAGAGCATTAGACTGAAGATCTAAAGGTCCCTGGTTCAAACCTGGGTTTAGGCAGTTGAAATGAGGTACAGAAAACCGTTGAACTCACTGGGGGAAATACTGTTTATTTTTTTAAGAAGTAACAATAAATTGAAAAATACATTCTGGATGTGACACTTATAAGCCGAAATAGCTCAGTTGGTAGAGCGTCAGACTGAAGGATCTAAAGGTCCCTGGTTCAATCCTGGGTTTTGGCAGTTGAAATCAGTTAAAGAAAACTGTAGGACTCACTGGGGGAAAACTATGAGTTTATTTGTTTAAGAAGTAACAATAAATTGAAAAATACATTCTGGATGTGACACTTACAAGCCGAAATAGCTCAGTTAGCAGAGCGTTAGACTGAAGATCTAAAGGTCCCTGGTTCAAACCTGGGTTTAGGCAGTTGAAATGAGGTACAGAAAACCGTATGACTCTCAGGTTGATCTCACTGGGGGTAATACTGTATGAGTTTATTTGTTTAAGAAGTAACAATACATTGAAAAATACATTCTGGATGTGACACTTATAAGCCGAAATAGCTCAGTTGGTAGAGCGTCAGACTGAAGGATCTAAAGGTCCCTGGTTCAATCCTGGGTTTTGGCAGTTGAAATCAGTTAAAGAAAACTGTAGGACTCACTGGGGGAAAACTATGAGTTTATTTGTTTAAGAAGTAACAATAAATTGAAAAATACATTCTGGATGTGACACTTACAAGCCGAAATAGCTCAGTTAGCAGAGCGTTAGACTGAAGATCTAAAGGTCCCTGGTTCAAACCTGGGTTTAGGCAGTTGAAATGAGGTACAGAAAACCGTATGACTCTCAGGTTGATCTCACTGGGGGTAATACTGTATGAGTTTATTTGTTTAAGAAGTAACAATACATTGAAAAATACATTCTGGATGTGACACTTATAAGCCGAAATAGCTCAGTTGGTAGAGCGTCAGACTGAAGGATCTAAAGGTCCCTGGTTCAATCCTGGGTTTTGGCAGTTGAAATCAGTTAAAGAAAACTGTAGGACTCACTGGGGGAAAACTATGAGTTTATTTGTTTAAGAAGTAACAATAAATTGAAAAATACATTCTGGATGTGACACTTACAAGCCGAAATAGCTCAGTTAGCAGAGCGTTAGACTGAAGATCTAAAGGTCCCTGGTTCAAACCTGGGTTTAGGCAGTTGAAATGAGGTACAGAAAACCGTATGACTCTCAGGTTGATCTCACTGGGGGTAATACTGTATGAGTTTATTTGTTTAAGAAGTAACAATACATTGAAAAATACATTCTGGATGTGACACTTACAAGTCGAAATAGCTCAGTTGGTAGAGCGTTAGACTGAAGATCTAAAGGTCCCTGGTTCAAACCTGGGTTTAGGCAGTTGAAATGAGGTACAGAAAACCGTATGACTCTCAGGTTGATCTCACTGGGGGTAATACTGTATGAGTTTATTTGTTTAAGAACAAAAAATAAATTGAAAAATACATTCTGGATGTGACACTTACAAGCCGAAATAGCTCAGTTGGTAGAGCGTTAGACTGAAGATCTAAAGGTCCCTGGTTCAAACCTGGGTTTCGGTAGTTCAAATGAGGTACAGAAAACCGTATGACTCTCAGGTTGATCTCACTGGGGGAAATACTGTATGAATTTATTTGTTTAAGAACAAAAAATCAATTGAAAAATACATTCTGGATGTAACACTTACAAGCCGAAATAGCTCAGTTGGTAGAGCGTCAGACTGAAGGGTCTGAAGGTCCCGGTTCAAACCTGGGTTTCGGCAGTTGAAATGAGCATTGTGTGCCGTTAAGTGGCCCAACGGATAAATCTGACAATATCCGTAGAATACCTAGTAGAAGTGTGCCGGTTCAAACCCGACATACTCCTAGTAGGGTGGTGTTGGTTCAAATCACTGACACCTAGAATAGAAGTCCCCCAGTGGATAAATCAGATCATATCCGTAGAATACCTAGTAGAAGTATGCCGGCCGACATACTCCTAGTAGGATGGTGCTAGTTCAAATCACCAACACCTAGAGTAGGTAGGAGCTTGTGCAGTTAAGTAGCCTGGTGGATAAATCAGATAATATCCATAGAATACCTAGTAGAAGTCTGCCGGTTCAAACCCGACATAGGATGGTGCTGGTTCAAATCACCATCACCTAGAGTAGGTAGTACTGTGTGCCGTTAAGTGGCCCGGTGGATAAATCAGATAATATCCATAGAATACCTAGTGGGATGGTGCCGGTTCAAATCACCATCACCTAGAGTAAATAGGACCGTGTGCTGTTAAGTGGCCCGGTGGATAAATCAGATAATATCCATAGAATACCTAGTAAGATGGTGCTGGTTCAAATCACCATCACCTAGAGTAGGTAGGGGGTAAGAGTATGTAGGGGTAGAGTAGAATGAGGTGTAGATAGGGGGAGAGTAGGCGAGGGGGCCCAGGCAGGGGGAGAGGAGGAGGGGGAGAGTAGGCGAGGGGGGCCCAGGCAGGAGGAGAGTAGGGCCCAGGCAGGCGGAGAGGGGGGCCAAGCAGGGGGAGAGGAGGGGGAGAGTAGGTGAGTGGGGCCCAGGCAGGAGGAGAGTAGGGCCCAGGCAGGCGGAGAGGAGGTAGGAGAGGGGGGCCAAGCAGGGGGAGAGTAGGCGAGGAGGGGGAGAGTAGGTGAGTGGGGCCCAGGCAGGAGGAGAGTAGGCCAGGGGGGAGAGTAGGTGAGTGGGGCCCAGGCAGGCGGAGAGGAGGTAGGAGAGGGGGGCCAGGCAGGGGGAGAGTAGGTAGGAGAGGGGGGCCAGGCAGGGGGAGAGTAGGCAAGTGGGCCCCAGTCAGGGGTAGAGGAGGTAGGAGAGGGGGGCCAGGCAGGGGGAGAGGAGTTAGGAGAGGGGGGCCAGGCAGGGGGGTGTCTTCCTGATTTATTTTTTATAATTTTCTAAATTTAATATTAAAAACAATTCTACTATTTTATTTTTTATTTTTATTTAGTAATTATTTAAAAAAAAAAATCAGGAGGACACCCCCTGCCTGCTCTCCCCCTGTCGGGCCCCCCTTGCCTACTCTCCCCCTGCCTGGCCCCCCTCTCCTACCTCCTCTCCGCCTGCCTGGGCCCCACTCACCTACTCTTCCCCCCTCGCCTACTCTCTTCCTGCCTTGGCCCCCCTCTCCTACCTCCTCTCCGCCTGCCTGGGCCCCACTCACCTACTCTCCCCCCTCGCCTACTCTCCTCCTGCCTGGCCCCCCTCTCCTACCTCCTCTCCGCCTGCCTGGGCCCCACTCACCTACTCTCCCCCCTCGCCTACTCTCCTCCTGCCTGGGCCCCCCTCGCCTACTCTGCCCCTTTCTGGGCCCCCCTTGCCTACTCTCCCCCTGCTTGGCCCCCCTCTCCTACCTCCTCTCCGCCTGCCTGGGCCCTACTCTCCTCCTGCCTGGGCCCCCCTCGCCTACTCTCCCCCTCCTCCTCTCCCCCTGCCTGGGCCCCCTCGCCTACTCTCCCCCTATCTACACCTCATTCTACTCTACCCCTACCCCCTACCTACTCTAGGTGATGGTGATTTGAACCAGCACCATCTTACTAGGTATTCTATGGATATTATCTGATTTATCCACCGGGCCACTTAACGGCACACGGTCCTATTTACTCTAGGTGATGGTGATTTGAACCGGCACCATCCCACTAGGTATTCTATGGATATTATCTGATTTATCCACCGGGCCACTTAACGGCACACAGTACTACCTACTCTAGGTGATGGTGATTTGAACCAGCACCATCCTATGTCGGGTTTGAACCGGCAGACTTCTACTAGGTATTCTATGGATATTATCTGATTTATCCACCAGGCTACTTAACTGCACACGCTCCTACCTACTCTAGGTGTTGGTGATTTGAACTAGCACCATCCTACTAGGAGTATGTCGGCCGGCATACTTCTACTAGGTATTCTACGGATATGATCTGATTTATCCACTGGGGGACTTCTATTCTAGGTGTCAGTGATTTGAACCAACACCACCCTACTAGGAGTATGTCGGGTTTGAACCGGCACACTTCTACTAGGTATTCTACGGATATTGTCAGATTTATCCGTTGGGCCACTTAACGGCACACAATGCTCATTTCAACTGCCGAAACCCAGGTTTGAACCGGGACCTTCAGACCCTTCAGTCTGACGCTCTACCAACTGAGCTATTTCGGCTTGTAAGTGTTACATCCAGAATGTATTTTTCAATTGATTTTTTGTTCTTAAACAAATAAATTCATACAGTATTTCCCCCAGTGAGATCAACCTGAGAGTCATACGGTTTTCTGTACCTCATTTGAACTACCGAAACCCAGGTTTGAACCAGGGACCTTTAGATCTTCAGTCTAACGCTCTACCAACTGAGCTATTTCGGCTTGTAAGTGTCACATCCAGAATGTATTTTTCAATTTATTTTTTGTTCTTAAACAAATAAACTCATACAGTATTACCCCCAGTGAGATCAACCTGAGAGTCATACTGTTTTCTGTACCTCATTTCAACTGCCTAAACCCAGGTTTGAACCAGGGACCTTTAGATCTTCAGTCTAACGCTCTACCAACTGAGCTATTTCGACTTGTAAGTGTCACATCCAGAATGTATTTTTCAATGTATTGTTACTTCTTAAACAAATAAACTCATACAGTATTACCCCCAGTGAGATCAACCTGAGAGTCATACGGTTTTCTGTACCTCATTTCAACTGCCTAAACCCAGGTTTGAACCAGGGACCTTTAGATCTTCAGTCTAACGCTCTGCTAACTGAGCTATTTCGGCTTGTAAGTGTCACATCCAGAATGTATTTTTCAATTTATTGTTACTTCTTAAACAAATAAACTCATAGTTTTCCCCCAGTGAGTCCTACAGTTTTCTTTAACTGATTTCAACTGCCAAAACCCAGGATTGAACCAGGGACCTTTAGATCCTTCAGTCTGACGCTCTACCAACTGAGCTATTTCGGCTTGTAAGTGTCACATCCAGAATGTATTTTTCAATTTATTGTTACTTCTTAAACAAATAAACTCACAGTATTTCCCCCAGTGAGTTCAACGGTTTTCTGTACCTCATTTCAACTGCCTAAACCCAGGTTTGAGCCAGGGACCTTTAGATCTTCAGTCTAATGCTCTACCAACTGAGCTATTTCTGCTTGTTAGTGTCACATCCAGAATGTATTTTTCAATTGATTGTTAGTTCTTAAACAAATATACATACAGTTTCCCACCAGTGAGATCAGCCTGGGAGTCATACGGTTTTCTGTACCTCATTTGACCTGCTGAAAACCGGTTCCATTTGTACACTGTCAAAGTTACTAACTTAATAGTATCAACATCTATCTATTCTATAGACCCTCTACAACAGTGGTTCCCAAACCTTTTCTTGTCAAGGACCCCCACATTTACACTTTATTAGCCCGTGGAACCTAACCCTAACCCTAACCCTAACCCTAACCCTAACCCTAACCCTAACCCTTGCCATTGAGAATGCATTGGGCGTTTAAGTTAAATAACTCAGAAACTACAAAACATTTCAAACTAAAAAGTTCCAGCATGTGTCTCCACAGTAAGCTGAATTATAAAACGTGTGAATGGAGTTTCTAGGTGAAAGTGATTTTTTGACGTACCACTATCTGCCATTATACATTTCTCAAATTTAAAGCACTATATTTCTAAAACTATGAAACATTTCAAAGATTCCTTTTCAGTCCACCGTAAGATGAACCTAAATAGGTTTGAATGGGGATTCTAGGTGTAAGTATGTAGGACTAGTAGCATGCCAAAGTTATATATTTTTTGGACGGCATACTATAGCATGTCATTTTTCGTGATTTTGGAGGATTTGAAAAAAAGATGAAAATCATGAAAAAACGACATACTATAGTTCATGGTTTCGGACAGCATGAAACGATGCCCTAACCCTAACCCTAACCCTAACCCGGCTATAGTCCATGGTCAAAAATGATGAAAAACGATGATTAAAAAAAAAACTCCCAGACCATGGTCCATGGTCTCGGAGTGATTTTCGTCTTTTTTTCAAATCCTCAAGGGTGCTACAGTACCCTAACCCTAACCCTAACCCCATAAGAGAATATTATTACGGCTCTAGCAGTGATTCTCAAATCCGATTAATTTCAAGGACCCCCAGTTTGACATGCATTAGTCTATGGACCCACATTGAATGCCATTTCTATCTCTGGGACGCCCAATTTATATTGTAAAATCAATGTTGATTTTACTCTGAGAGTGTTGGTTCCGTTTGTACACTCTCGGTCTCGGAGTTACAGACCTGTAAGGGTCCATTTGGTTCCAAACTATCATTTAGCTGGGGACCCCCTGGAACTCCCACAAGGACCAGACGCCACTTTGGGAACCACTGCTCTACAAGACTATTCTTTTATAGCCAGAATTAATTTTTACTTGTTAAACAAATAATCTCATATAGTTTTCCCTCAGGGACATCAGCCTGAGAGTCATACGGTTTTCTATATCTAATTTAATTTCAACTGCCGAAAACCAGGTTTGAACCAAGGTCCTTTAGAGCTTCAGTCTAACACTCTCCCAACTGAGCTATTTCAGCTAGCAAGATGCTGCTGTAATCGTTTTGCATGAGTGGCTGGTGGACTGTAGACGCTCAATGCCTGACTTGTCTGTGGAAAGCCCACTGGTATGTTTATGAAACAAAAGCTTGGCAGATTGAAAGAGGATAATTCAAGCTTGGCCTAGAGCTGCAATGTTGGTGAGTTTAACGTCATTTAATACAAGCAGATCGCAAACGAAAATTGCAGCTAATTCTTTTACTTCTTTCTTTGCCAAAAATAGCCGATCTACAAGCTCACATTGCAATGCATTGTGAGCTTGTAGATCAGGTAATATGTAGGCTGGTGTTCAAGTTATGAAGCGGAATATTCTCTTACAGCACCTTTAAGAGTTTGATAACACAAGTGGACGATAGATTAAATGAACCCTAACCTTAATGATTTGAATAGTTTGAATATCACTGCACTATTGTGAATTATAAGAATAATCTATCTATCCAAATATTATCCTTGCAGACTGGTAGGTTACTAACCTTAGTAATAATATTGAAGATGCTGCACAGGTTATCCAGCAAAAGGTGGGTGCTTTCCTCCTCATTTTAATAATCACTTTGAAGCTCTTCCAAACATCGATGCAGTGCAAAAATGCAAACACATGCTAACGCAATGGTAAATAGTGGGGGCTAATGTGGTTGCTGACAGTAAGCAAAACAGTATACAAAAACCTGAATGGTCAATTATATTAATAATACTTCCAAAACTGTGAAAAAGAAAATAAAGTTGAAGAATCACTATAAATCTTAAAACAGGTCGGAGTATTTCATTCAGTTGTAAACAAGGAAATTGTCAGGGTCTGCGACCATTTGATTGGAGGAGACAATGTAAGGAGCCCTAGGATTGGCTCAGCAGAGTTTCAGCACAGTGAGAATTCGTTTGCACTTGCACATGAAGGGTTTGTGGATTTATATGACATGTGTGTGGGGGAAAACAGCAACATTCTATATGTGCAGGATTGCAGATACAGTAATACATATACAAGGTTCCACCGAGATTTGAACTCGGATCACAGGATTCAGAGCCGAGTGCAAACCGTTACACCATGGAACCCTGATTATTATAAATCGGGTGTTGCCCCATCTGCTGGACAACTCTGATGACATTTATGAAAAAGTAAATTCTATTCTTAATAAGAATGTACATGTTCCTCAGGTGAAGGTTCTGCCAAGACTTGAACTCGGATCTCTGGATTCAAAGTCCAAAGTGTTAACCATTGCACCACAGAACCACATTTAACCCAGGGTGAGGATGTAGTTTATTTTTAGGGAAAACTCATGACGGTGAAGTAGCCAGAATATGTCAAGAACAAATACATTTAATAAACAAAGGATGTGCTTCTGTGTTTTTCATTTACATCAGAATGATTGCCAGTAATGTTACAGGATGGGTAGTGCATGTCGCTTATGTGGCGAGGTTAAAAAAGTATAATGCAAAGTAGCCGACTACGCCACCTGGAGGCTGTGGAGCCCAGGACTCCACTTAAAACACTTCAATAAAATACATACGACACACAGGTTCTTTTACCAGGGTTGAGCAGAGTGAAACAGACTAAGGTCAAGGGCGCAATAAACAGCTTTATTGCAAAAAGAATTAAACATAAAAAAGTACTGTATCCGGTTATGGGATAATGGGAGTAAGACAATGTTCATTTCTTTCTCTCCTGGGGTAGGGAACAGTCCAATCAGTCCATAAATTCCTTAACAGCAGCCTTCCGTCTTTTGTTCTTCTGGGGTGGTCCTTATAAGGGTCAAACAACAAACAAACTACATCAGTGGGTTTGGTCTATTATTGCCTACTTGGTCTCAGTGTAAAACACAGCACACAAAACAATAAGGACTAAATAAAAGTTAAAATATAAAAACATGCAAACGACCAGGCCAATAAAATATTCCAAACAGTGAGTAGTTGTCTCGGTGGCTGACAAAAAAAGAGATAAAACTATAACTAAAATTGTCCGTTTAAAACAATAATTCAGTTGCACATTACACACGCTGTCAGATTCACTTCAAGGTCATAGAGGGGGTACTTAGCTCGAAAGAGGGGCAAGTCGCAACTTTGCCCCTCTGCTGAGTTGGTTTGGCTTCCCCTCTTTCCCAGCCTGCATGCCTCTCTCATAAGTTCCTCTCCCTTGGGCCTTCTCTCCTCTGGCATCCTCTCCCAGCACCTCCACAGATGGGTCCTGCCACAGGCGGGCAGGGCACACCCCGCCTGGTGCCAAGCAACCAGTTCCACGGCTGGAGTGTCCCTGTCCTCGGTGCCCCGACACCGGCCCCCATCCATGGCCGCTCTCCTTCCATCCAGCCAGCTCCTTCTTCTGCCCTCTGCTCCACCTTTCTTCTCTCTGTGCACTGCTCTCTACATTTTAAAGGCTCCACCCAATTACGCAGGTGCAGGTGATTTCCTAATCACCAGCTCTCAGAAACCATTATGGCATTAGCTGGCCTATCAAAACCGACCCGGTCACACTTACAACAACATAGTTAATCAATGGCTGTGTGCACCGAGATCTGAAGTCAGATCACAGGATTCAGAATCCTGTGTGGTAACCATTACACCATGGAACCCAGATTATTTTAAATCGGGTGTTGCCCCATGTTCTGGACAACTCTGATGAAATGTTTGAATAAGTTCATGTACTAAGAATGTACATGTTCTTCAGGATAAGGTTCTGCCAAGACTTGAACTCGGATCGCAGGATTCAGAGTCTTGAGTGCTAAGCATTACACCATGGGACACTTGTTTCTGCTGAGATGGGGCTGTTCTCATCTTCTGGACCGCTTTGATAAGCGACTAAAATGTTATCTTGCAGGAACAGAAGGACTTGTAAGAACATTGTTAATCAATGGGAATCTGCACAAGACTGGGTACAGTAATGTTCTATATGCACAGGATAGCAGATACAGTAATACATATATACGTTTCCACTGACATTTGAACTCGGATCGCAGGATTCAGAGCCCTGTGTGGTAACCGTTATACCATGGAAACTGATTATTTTAAACTGGGTGTTTCCCCATCTTCTGGACAACTCTGATGAAATGTTTGAAAAAGTTCATGTCCTAAGTATGTACATGTTCCTCAGGATACTGTTCTGCCGAGACTTGAACTGGGATCTCTGGATTCAAAGTCCAAAGTGCTAACGATTACACCATAGGACACTTGTTTCTGCTCAGATGGGTGTGTTCTCATCTTCTGGACCACTTTGATAATCGACTAAAATGTCATCTTGCAGGAACAGAAGGACTTGTGGCTTATAAGAACATTGTTAATCAATGGGTATCTGCACAAGACTGCGTACAGCAATGTTCTATATGTGGAGGATAGCAAATACAGTAATACATATATACAACTTTTCCACTGACATTTGAACTTGGATCACAGGATTCAGAGTCCTGTGTTGTAACCATTACACCATGGAACCTGATTCTCTTAAATTGGGTGTTGCCCCATGTTCTGGACAACTCTGATGAAATGTTTGAATAAGCCCATGTACTAAGAACTTACATGTTCTTCAGGATATGGTTCTGCCAAGACTTGAACTCGGATCACAGGGTTCAGAGTCCTGAGTGCTAACCATTACACCATGGGAAACTTGTTTTTGCTCAGATGGGGCTGTTCTCATCTTCTGGACCACTTTGATAAGTGACTAAAATGTTATCTTGCAGGAACAGAAGGACTTGTGGCTTATAAGAACATTGTTAATCAATGGGAATCTGCACAAGACTGGGTACAGTAAAGTTCTATATGTGTAGTATAGAAGATACAGTAATACATATACATATATACAACGTTTCCACTGACATTTGAACTCGGATCGCAGGATTCAGAGCCCTGTGTGGTAACCGTTACACCATGGAACCAGATTAATTTAAAGTGGGTGTTTCCCCATCTTCTGGAGAACTCTGATAAAATGTTTGAAAAAGTTCATGTCCTAAGTATGTGCATGTTCCTCAGGATACTGTTCTGCCGAGACTTGAACTCGGATCTCTGGATTCAAAGTCCAAAGTGCTAACGATTACACCATAGGACACTTGATTCTCCGCCGATCGGTGTGTTCTCATCTTCTGGACCACTTTGATAAGCGACTAAACTGTCATCTTGCAGGAACAGAAGGACTTCTGGCTTATAAGAACATTGTTAATGTGCGTACAGCAATGTTCTATATGTGGAGGATAGCAAATACAGTAATACATATATACAACTTTTCCACTGACATTTGAACTTGGATCACAGGATTCAGAGTCCTGTGTGGTAACCATTACACCATGGAACCTGATTATTTTAAATTGGGTGTTGCCCCATATTCTGGACAACTCTGATTAAATGTTTGAATAAGCCCATGTACTAAGAATGTACATGTTCTTCAGGATAAGGTTCTGCCAAGACTTGAACTCGGATCACAGGATTCAGAGTCCTGAGTGCTAACCATTACACCATGGGACACTTGTTTCTGCTCTGATGGGGCTGTTCTCATCTTCTGGACCGCTTTGATAAGCGACTAAAATGTTATCTTGCAGGAACAGAAGGTATTGTAAGAACATTGTTAATCAATGGGAATCTGCACAAGACTGGGTACAGTAAAGTTCTATATGTGCAGTATAGAAGATACAGTAATACATATACATATATACAACGTTTCCACTGACATTTGAACTCGGATCGCAGGATTCAGAGCCCTGTGTGGTAACCGTTACACCATGGAACCAGATTAATTTAAAGTGGGTGGTTCCCCATCTTCTGGACAACTCTGATAAAATGTTTGAAAAAGTTCATGTCCTAAGTATGTGCATGTTCCTCAGGATACTGTTCTGCCGAGACTTGAACTCGGATCTCTGGATTCAAAGTCCAAAGTGCTAACGATTACACCATAGGACACTTGATTCTGCGCCGATGGGTGTGTTCTCATCTTCTGGACCACTTTGATAAGCGACTAAACTGTCATCTTGCAGGAACAGAAGGACTTCTGGCTTATAAGAACATTGTTAATCAATGGGTATCTGCACAAGACTGCGTACAGCAATGTTCTATATGTGGAGGATAGCAAATACAGTAATACATATATACAACTTTTCCACTGACATTTGAACTTGGATCACAGGATTCAGAGTCCTGTGTTGTAACCATTACACCATGGAACCTGATTCTTTTAAATTGGGTGTTGCCCCATGTTCTGGACAACTCTGATGAAATGTTTGAATAAGCCCATGTACTAAGAACTTACATGTTCTTCAGGATAAGGTTCTGCCAAGACTTGAACTCGGATCACAGGATTCAGAGTCCTGAGTGCTAACCATTACACCATGGGAAACTTGTTTTTGCTCAGATGTGGCTGTTCTCATCTTCTGGACCACTTTGATAAGTGACTAAAATGTTATCTTGCAGGAACAGAAGGACTTGTGGCTTATAAGAACATTGTTAATCAATGGGAATCTGCACAAGACTGGGTACAGTAAAGTTCTATATGTGTAGTATAGAAGATACAGTAATACATATACATATATACAACGTTTCCACTGACATTTGAACTCGGATCGCAGGATTCAGAGCCCTGTGTGGTAACCGTTACACCATGGAACCAGATTAATTTAAAGTGGGTGTTTCCCCATCTTCTGGAGAACTCTGATAAAATGTTTGAAAAAGTTCATGTCCTAAGTATGTGCATGTTCCTCAGGATACTGTTCTGCCGAGACTTGAACTCGGATCTCTGGATTCAAAGTCCAAAGTGCTAACGATTACACCATAGGACACTTGATTCTCCGCCGATCGGTGTGTTCTCATCTTCTGGACCACTTTGATAAGCGACTAAACTGTCATCTTGCAGGAACAGAAGGACTTCTGGCTTATAAGAACATTGTTAATGTGCGTACAGCAATGTTCTATATGTGGAGGATAGCAAATACAGTAATACATATATACAACTTTTCCACTGACATTTGAACTTGGATCACAGGATTCAGAGTCCTGTGTGGTAACCATTACACCATGGAACCTGATTATTTTAAATTGGGTGTTGCCCCATATTCTGGACAACTCTGATTAAATGTTTGAATAAGCCCATGTACTAAGAATGTACATGTTCTTCAGGATAAGGTTCTGCCAAGACTTGAACTCGGATCACAGGATTCAGAGTCCTGAGTGCTAACCATTACACCATGGGACACTTGTTTCTGCTCTGATGGGGCTGTTCTCATCTTCTGGACCGCTTTGATAAGCGACTAAAATGTTATCTTGCAGGAACAGAAGGTATTGTAAGAACATTGTTAATCAATGGGAATCTGCACAAGACTGGGTACAGTAAAGTTCTATATGTGCAGTATAGAAGATACAGTAATACATATACATATATACAACGTTTCCACTGACATTTGAACTCGGATCGCAGGATTGAGAGCCCTGTGTGGTAACCGTTACACCATGGAACCAGATTAATTTAAAGCGGGTGGTTCCCCATCTTCTGGAGAACTCTGATAAAATGTTTGAAAAAGTTCATGTCCTAAGTATGTGCATGTTCCTCAGGATACTGTTCTGCCGAGACTTGAACTGGGATCTCTGGATTCAAAGTCCAAAGTGCTAACGATTACACCATAGGACACTTGATTCTGCGCCGATGGGTGTGTTCTCATCTTCTGGACCACTTTGATAAGCGACTAAACTGTCATCTTGCAGGAACAGAAGGACTTCTGGCTTATAAGAACATTGTTAATCAATGGGTATCTGCCCAAGACTGCGTACAGCAATGTTCTATATGTGGAGAATAGCAAATACAGTAATACATATATACAACTTTTCCGCTGACATTTGAACTTGGATCACAGGATTCAGAGTCCTGTGTTGTAACCATTACACCATGGAACCTGATTCTTTTAAATTGGGTGTTGCCCCATGTTCTGGACAACTCTGATGAAATGTTTGAATAAGCCCATGTACTAAGAACTTACATGTTCTTCAGGATAAGGTTCTGCCAAGACTTGAACTCGGATCACAGGATTCAGAGTCCTGAGTGCTAACCATTACACCATGGGAAACTTGTTTTTGCTCAGATGTGGCTGTTCTCATCTTCTGGACCACTTTGATAAGTGACTAAACTGTCATCTTGCAGGAACAGAAGGACTTCTGGCTTATAAGAACATTGTTAATGTGCGTACAGCAATGTTCTATATGTGGAGGATAGCAAATACAGTAATACATATATACAACTTTTCCACTGACATTTGAACTTGGATCACAGGATTCAGAGTCCTGTGTGGTAACCATTACACCATGGAACCTGATTCTTTTAAATTGGTTGTTGCCCCATGTTCTGGACAACTCTGATGAAATGTTTGAATAAGCCCATGTACTAAGAACTTACATGTTCTTCAGGATAAGGTTCTGCCAAGACTTGAACTCGGATCACAGGATTCAGAGTCCTGAGTGCTAACCATTACACCATGGGAAACTTGTTTTTGCTCAGATGTGGCTGTTCTCATCTTCTGGACCACTTTGATAAGTGACTAAAATGTTATCTTGGAGGAACAGAAGGACTTGTGGCTTATAAGAACATTGTTAATCAATGGGAATCTGCACAAGACTGGGTACAGTAAAGTTCTATATGTGTAGTATAGAAGATACAGTAATACATATACATATATACAACGTTTCCACTGACATTTGAACTCAGATCGCAGGATTCAGAGCCCTGTGTGGTAACCGTTACACCATGGAACCAGATTAATTTAAAGTGGGTGTTTCCCCATCTTCTGGAGAACTCTGATAAAATGTTTGAAAAAGTTCATGTCCTAAGTATGTGCATGTTCCTCAGGATACTGTTCTGCCGAGACTTGAACTCGGATCTCTGGATTCAAAGTCCAAAGTGCTAACGATTACACCATAGGACACTTGATTCTCCGCCGATCGGTGTGTTCTCATCTTCTGGACCACTTTGATAAGCGACTAAACTGTCATCTTGCAGGAACAGAAGGACTTCTGGCTTATAAGAACATTGTTAATGTGCGTACAGCAATGTTCTATATGTGGAGGATAGCAAATACAGTAATACATATATACAACTTTTCCACTGACATTTGAACTTGGATCACAGGATTCAGAGTCCTGTGTGGTAACCATTACACCATGGAACCTGATTATTTTAAATTGGGTGTTGCCCCATATTCTGGACAACTCTGATTAAATGTTTGAATAAGCCCATGTACTAAGAATGTACATGTTCTTCAGGATAAGGTTCTGCCAAGACTTGAACTCGGAACACAGGATTCAGAGTCCTGAGTGCTAACCATTACACCATGGGACACTTGTTTCTGCTCTGATGGGGCTGTTCTCATCTTCTGGACCGCTTTGATAAGCGACTAAAATGTTATCTTGCAGGAACAGAAGGTATTGTAAGAACATTGTTAATCAATGGGAATCTGCACAAGACTGGGTACAGTAAAGTTCTATATGTGCAGTATAGAAGATACAGTAATACATATACATATATACAACGTTTCCACTGACATTTGAACTCGGATCGCAGGATTCAGAGCCCTGTGTGGTAACCGTTACACCATGGAACCAGATTAATTTAAAGTGGGTGGTTCCCCATCTTCTGGACAACTCTGATAAAATGTTTGAAAAAGTTCATGTCCTAAGTATGTGCATGTTCCTCAGGATACTGTTCTGCCGAGACTTGAACTCGTATCTCTGGATTCAAAGTCCAAAGTGCTAACGATTACACCATAGGACACATGATCTGCGCCGATGGGTGTGTTCTCATCTTCTGGACCACTTTGATAAGCGACTAAACTGTCATCTTGCAGGAACAGAAGGACTTCTGGCTTATAAGAACATTGTTAATCAATGGGTATCGGCACAAGACTGCGTACAGCAATGTTCTATATGTGGAGGATAGCAAATACAGTAATACATATATACAACTTTTCCACTGACATTTGAACTTGGATCACAGGATTCAGAGTCCTGTGTTGTAACCATTACACCATGGAACCTGATTCTTTTAAATTGGGTGTTGCCCCATGTTCTGGACAACTCTGATGAAATGTTTGAATAAGCCCATGTACTAAGAACTTACATGTTCTTCAGGATAAGGTTCTGCCAAGACTTGAACTCGGATCACAGGATTCAGAGTCCTGAGTGCTAACCATTACACCATGGGAAACTTGTTTTTGCTCAGATGTGGCTGTTCTCATCTTCTGGACCACTTTGATAAGTGACTAAAATGTCATCTTGCAGGAACAGAAGGACTTCTGGCTTATAAGAACATTGTTAATGTGCGTACAGCAATGTTCTATATGTGGAGGATAGCAAATACAGTAATACATATATACAACTTTTCCACTGACATTTGAACTTGGATCACAGGATTCAGAGTCCTGTGTGGTAACCATTACACCATGGAACCTGATTCTTTTAAATTGGTTGTTGCCCCATATTCTGGACAACTCTGATTAAATGTTTGAATAAGCCCATGTACTAAGAATGTACATGTTCTTCAGGATAAGGTTCTGCCAAGACTTGAACTCGGATGACAGGATTCAGAGACCTGAGTGCTAACCATTACACCATGGGACACTTGTTTCTGCTCTGATGGGGCTGTTCTCATCTTCTGGACCGCTTTGATAAGCGACTAAAATGTTATCTTGCAGGAACAGAAGGTATTGTAAGAACATTGTTAATCAATGGGAATCTGCACAAGACTGGGTACAGTAAAGTTCTATATGTGCAGTATAGAAGATACAGTAATACATATACATATATACAACGTTTCCACTGACATTTGAACTCTGATCGCAGGATTCAGAGCCCTGTGTGGTAACCGTTACACCATGGAACCAGATTAATTTAAAGTGGGTGTTTCCCCATCTTCTGGAGAACTCTGATAAAATGTTTGAAAAAGTTCATGTCCTAAGTATGTGCATGTTCCTCAGGATACTGTTCTGCCGAGACTTGAACTGGGATCTCTGGATTCAAAGTCCAAAGTGCTAACGATTACACCATAGGACACTTGATTCTCCGCCGATCGGTGTGTTCTCATCTTCTGGACCACTTTGATAAGCGACTAAACTGTCATCTTGCAGGAACAGAAGGACTTCTGGCTTATAAGAACATTGTTAATCAATGGGTATCTGCACAAGACTGCGTACAGCAATGTTCTATATGTGGAGGATAGCAAATACAGTAATACATATATACAACTTTTCCACTGACATTTGAACTTGGATCACAGGATTCAGAGTCCTGTGTTGTAACCATTACACCATGGAACCTGATTCTTTTAAATTGGGTGTTGCCCCATGTTCTGGACAACTCTGATGAAATGTTTGAATAAGCCCATGTACTAAGAACTTACATGTTCTTCAGGATAAGGTTCTGCCAAGACTTGAACTCAGATCACAGGATTCAGAGTCCTGAGTGCTAACCATTACACCATGGGAAACTTGTTTTTGCTCAGATGTGGCTGTTCTCATCTTCTGGACCACTTTGATAAGTGACTAAACTGTCATCTTGCAGGAACAGAAGGACTTCTGGCTTATAAGAACATTGTTAATGTGCGTACAGCAATGTTCTATATGTGGAGGATAGCAAATACAGTAATACATATATACAACTTTTCCACTGACATTTGAACTTGGATGACAGGATTCAGAGTCCTGTGTGGTAACCATTACACCATGGAACCTGATTCTTTTAAATTGGTTGTTGCCCCATGTTCTGGACAACTCTGATGAAATGTTTGAATAAGCCCATGTACTAAGAACTTACATGTTCTTCAGGATAAGGTTCTGCCAAGACTTGAACTCGGATCACAGGATTCAGAGTCCTGAGTGCTAACCATTACACCATGGGAAACTTGTTTTTGCTCAGATGTGGCTGTTCTCATCTTCTGGACCACTTTGATAAGTGACTAAAATGTTATCTTGGAGGAACAGAAGGACTTGTGGCTTATAAGAACATTGTTAATCAATGGGAATCTGCACAAGACTGGGTACAGTAAAGTTCTATATGTGTAGTATAGAAGATACAGTAATACATATACATATATACAACGTTTCCACTGACATTTGAACTCGGATCGCAGGATTCAGAGCCCTGTGTGGTAACCGTTACACCATGGAACCAGATTAATTTAAAGTAGGTGTTTCCCCATCTTCTGGAGAACTCTGATAAAATGTTTGAAAAAGTTCATGTCCTAAGTATGTGCATGTTCCTCAGGATACTGTTCTGCCGAGACTTGAACTCGGATCTCTGGATTCAAAGTCCAAAGTGCTAACGATTAAACCATAGGACACTTGATTCTCCGCCGATCGGTGTGTTCTCATCTTCTGGACCACTTTGATAAGCGACTAAACTGTCATCTTGCAGGAACAGAAGGACTTCTGGCTTATAAGAACATTGTTAATGTGCGTACAGCAATGTTCTATATGTGGAGGATAGCAAATACAGTAATACATATATACAACTTTTCCACTGACATTTGAACTTGGATCACAGGATTCAGAGTCCTGTGTGGTAACCATTACACCATGGAACCTGATTATTTTAAATTGGGTGTTGCCCCATATTCTGGACAACTCTGATTAAATGTTTGAATAAGCCCATGTACTAAGAATGTACATGTTCTTCAGGATACGGTTCTGCCAAGACTTGAACTCGGATCACAGGATTCAGAGTCCTGAGTGCTAACCATTACACCATGGGACACTTGTTTCTGCTCTGATGGGGCTGTTCTCATCTTCTGGACCGCTTTGATAAGCGACTAAAATGTTATCTTGCAGGAACAGAAGGTATTGTAAGAACATTGTTAATCAATGGGAATCTGCACAAGACTGGGTACAGTAAAGTTATATATGTGCAGTATAGAAGATACAGTAATACATATACATATATACAACGTTTCCACTGACATTTGAACTCGGATCGCAGGATTCAGAGCCCTGTGTGGTAACCGTTACACCATGGAAAAAGATTAATTTAAAGTGGGTGGTTCCCCATCTTCTGGACAACTCTGATAAAATGTTTGAAAAAGTTCATGTCCTAAGTATGTGCATGTTCCTCAGGATACTGTTCTGCCGAGACTTGAACTCGGATCACAGGATTCAGAGTCCTGAGTGCTAACCATTACACCATGGGAAACTTGTTTTTGCTCAGATGTGGCTGTTCTCATCTTCTGGACCACTTTGATAAGTGACTAAAATGTTATCTTGGAGGAACAGAAGGACTTGTGGCTTATAAGAACATTGTTAATCAATGGGAATCTGCACAAGACTGGGTACAGTAAAGTTCTATATGTGTAGTATAGAAGATACAGTAATACATATACATATATACAACGTTTCCACTGACATTTGAACTCGGATCGCAGGATTCAGAGCCCTGTGTGGTAACCGTTACACCATGGAACCAGATTAATTTAAAGTGGGTGTTTCCCCATCTTCTGGAGAACTCTGATAAAATGTTTGAAAAAGTTCATGTCCTAAGTATGTGCATGTTCCTCAGGATACTGTTCTGCCGAGACTTGAACTCGGATCTCTGGATTCAAAGTCCAAAGTGCTAACGATTACACCATAGGACACTTGATTCTCCGCCGATCGGTGTGTTCTCATCTTCTGGACCACTTTGATAAGCGACTAAACTGTCATCTTGCAGGAACAGAAGGACTTCTGGCTTATAAGAACATTGTTAATGTGCGTACAGCAATGTTCTATATGTGGAGGATAGCAAATACAGTAATACATATATAAAACTTTTCCACTGACATTTGAACTTGGATCACAGGATTCAGAGTCCTGTGTGGTAACCATTACACCATGGAACCTGATTATTTTAAATTGGGTGTTGCCCCATATTCTGGACAACTCTGATTAAATGTTTGAATAAGCCCATGTACTAAGAATGTACATGTTCTTCAGGATAAGGTTCTGCCAAGACTGGAACTCGGATCACAGGATTCAGAGTCCTGAGTGCTAACCATTACACCATGGGACACTTGTTTCTGCTCTGATGGGGCTGTTCTCATCTTCTGGACCGCTTTGATAAGCGACTAAAATGTTATCTTGCAGGAACAGAAGGTATTGTAAGAACATTGTTAATCAATGGGAATCTGCACAAGACTGGGTACAGTAAAGTTCTATATGTGCAGTATAGAAGATACAGTAATACATATACATATATACAATGTTTCCACTGACATTTGAACTCGGATCGCAGGATTCAGAGCCCTGTGTGGTAACCGTTACACCATGGAACCAGATTAATTTAAAGTGGGTGGTTCCCCATCTTCTGGACAACTCTGATAAAATGTTTGAAAAAGTTCATGTCCTAAGTATGTGCATGTTCCTCAGGATACTGTTCTGCCGAGACTTGAACTCGGATCTCTGGATTCAAAGTCCAAAGTGCTAACGATTACACCATAGGACACTTGATTCTCCGCCGATCGGTGTGTTCTCATCTTCTGGACCACTTTGATAAGCGACTAAACTGTCATCTTGCAGGAACAGAAGGACTTCTGGCTTATAAGAACATTGTTAATCAATGGGTATCTGCACAAGACTGCGTACAGCAATGTTCTATATGTGGAGGATAGCAAATACAGTAATACATATATACAACTTTTCCACTGACATTTGAACTTGGATCACAGGATTCAGAGTCCTGTGTGGTAACCATTACACCATGGAACCTGATTCTTTTAAATTGGTTGTTGCCCCATGTTCTGGACAACTCTGATGAAATGTTTGAATAAGCCCATGTACTAAGAACTTACATGTTCTTCAGGATAAGGTTCTGCCAAGACTTGAACTCGGATCACAGGATTCAGAGTCCTGAGTGCTAACCATTACACCATGGGAAACTTGTTTTTGCTCAGATGTGGCTGTTCTCATCTTCTGGACCACTTTGATAAGTGACTAAAATGTTATCTTGGAGGAACAGAAGGACTTGTGGCTTATAAGAACATTGTTAATCAATGGGAATCTGCACAAGACTGGGTACAGTAAAGTTCTATATGTGTAGTATAGAAGATACAGTAATACATATACATATATACAACGTTTCCACTGACATTTGAACTCGGATCGCAGGATTCAGAGCCCTGTGTGGTAACCGTTACACCATGGAACCAGATTAATTTAAAGTAGGTGTTTCCCCATCTTCTGGAGAACTCTGATAAAATGTTTGAAAAAGTTCATGTCCTAAGTATGTGCATGTTCCTCAGGATACTGTTCTGCCGAGACTTGAACTCGGATCTCTGGATTCAAAGTCCAAAGTGCTAACGATTAAACCATAGGACACTTGATTCTCCGCCGATCGGTGTGTTCTCATCTTCTGGACCACTTTGATAAGCGACTAAACTGTCATCTTGCAGGAACAGAAGGACTTCTGGCTTATAAGAACATTGTTAATGTGCGTACAGCAATGTTCTATATGTGGAGGATAGCAAATACAGTAATACATATATACAACTTTTCCACTGACATTTGAACTTGGATCACAGGATTCAGAGTCCTGTGTGGTAACCATTACACCATGGAACCTGATTATTTTAAATTGGGTGTTGCCCCATATTCTGGACAACTCTGATTAAATGTTTGAATAAGCCCATGTACTAAGAATGTACATGTTCTTCAGGATAAGGTTCTGCCAAGACTTGAACTCGGATCACAGGATTCAGAGTCCTGAGTGCTAACCATTACACCATGGGACACTTGTTTCTGCTCTGATGGGGCTGTTCTCATCTTCTGGACCGCTTTGATAAGCGACTAAAATGTTATCTTGCAGGAACAGAAGGTATTGTAAGAACATTGTTAATCAATGGGAATCTGCACAAGACTGGGTACAGTAAAGTTCTATATGTGCAGTATAGAAGATACAGTAATACATATACATATATACAACGTTTCCACTGACATTTGAACTCGGATCGCAGGATTCCGAGCCCTGTGTGGTAACCGTTACACCATGGAACCAGATTAATTTAAAGTGGGTGGTTCCCCATCTTCTGGACAACTCTGATAAAATGTTTGAAAAAGTTCATGTCCTAAGTATGTGCATGTTCCTCAGGATACTGTTCTGCCGAGACTTGAACTCGGATCACAGGATTCAGAGTCCTGAGTGCTAACCATTACACCATGGGAAACTTGTTTTTGCTCAGATGTGGCTGTTCTCATCTTCTGGACCACTTTGATAAGTGACTAAAATGTTATCTTGGAGGAACAGAAGGACTTGTGGCTTATAAGAACATTGTTAATCAATGGGAATCTGCACAAGACTGGGTACAGTAAAGTTCTATATGTGTAGTATAGAAGATACAGTAATACATATACATATATACAACGTTTCCACTGACATTTGAACTCGGATCGCAGGATTCAGAGCCCTGTGTGGTAACCGTTACACCATGGAACCAGATTAATTTAAAGTGGGTGTTTCCCCATCTTCTGGAGAACTCTGATAAAATGTTTGAAAAAGTTCATGTCCTAAGTATGTGCATGTTCCTCAGGATACTGTTCTGCCGAGACTTGAACTCGGATCTCTGGATTCAAAGTCCAAAGTGCTAACGATTACACCATAGGACACTTGATTCTCCGCCGATCGGTGTGTTCTCATCTTCTGGACCACTTTGATAAGCGACTAAACTGTCATCTTGCAGGAACAGAAGGACTTCTGGCTTATAAGAACATTGTTAATGTGCGTACAGCAATGTTCTATATGTGGAGGATAGCAAATACATATATACATATATAAAACTTTTCCACTGACATTTGAACTTGGATCACAGGATTCAGAGTCCTGTGTGGTAACCATTACACCATGGAACCTGATTCTTTTAAATTGGTTGTTGCCCCATATTCTGGACAACTCTGATTAAATGTTTGAATAAGCCCATGTACTAAGAATGTACATGTTCTTCAGGATAAGGTTCTGCCAAGACTTGAACTCGGATGACAGGATTCAGAGACCTGAGTGCTAACCATTACACCATGGGACACTTGTTTCTGCTCTGATGGGGCTGTTCTCATCTTCTGGACCGCTTTGATAAGCGACTAAAATGTTATCTTGCAGGAACAGAAGGTATTGTAAGAACATTGTTAATCAATGGGAATCTGCACAAGACTGGGTACAGTAAAGTTCTATATGTGCAGTATAGAAGATACAGTAATACATATACATATATACAACGTTTCCACTGACATTTGAACTCTGATCGCAGGATTCAGAGCCCTGTGTGGTAACCGTTACACCATGGAACCAGATTAATTTAAAGTGGGTGTTTCCCCATCTTCTGGAGAACTCTGATAAAATGTTTGAAAAAGTTCATGTCCTAAGTATGTGCATGTTCCTCAGGATACTGTTCTGCCGAGACTTGAACTGGGATCTCTGGATTCAAAGTCCAAAGTGCTAACGATTACACCATAGGACACTTGATTCTCCGCCGATCGGTGTGTTCTCATCTTCTGGACCACTTTGATAAGCGACTAAACTGTCATCTTGCAGGAACAGAAGGACTTCTGGCTTATAAGAACATTGTTAATCAATGGGTATCTGCACAAGACTGCGTACAGCAATGTTCTATATGTGGAGGATAGCAAATACAGTAATACATATATACAACTTTTCCACTGACATTTGAACTTGGATCACAGGATTCAGAGTCCTGTGTTGTAACCATTACACCATGGAACCTGATTCTTTTAAATTGGGTGTTGCCCCATGTTCTGGACAACTCTGATGAAATGTTTGAATAAGCCCATGTACTAAGAACTTACATGTTCTTCAGGATAAGGTTCTGCCAAGACTTGAACTCAGATCACAGGATTCAGAGTCCTGAGTGCTAACCATTACACCATGGGAAACTTGTTTTTGCTCAGATGTGGCTGTTCTCATCTTCTGGACCACTTTGATAAGTGACTAAACTGTCATCTTGCAGGAACAGAAGGACTTCTGGCTTATAAGAACATTGTTAATGTGCGTACAGCAATGTTCTATATGTGGAGGATAGCAAATACAGTAATACATATATACAACTTTTCCACTGACATTTGAACTTGGATGACAGGATTCAGAGTCCTGTGTGGTAACCATTACACCATGGAACCTGATTCTTTTAAATTGGTTGTTGCCCCATGTTCTGGACAACTCTGATGAAATGTTTGAATAAGCCCATGTACTAAGAACTTACATGTTCTTCAGGATAAGGTTCTGCCAAGACTTGAACTCGGATCACAGGATTCAGAGTCCTGAGTGCTAACCATTACACCATGGGAAACTTGTTTTTGCTCAGATGTGGCTGTTCTCATCTTCTGGACCACTTTGATAAGTGACTAAAATGTTATCTTGGAGGAACAGAAGGACTTGTGGCTTATAAGAACATTGTTAATCAATGGGAATCTGCACAAGACTGGGTACAGTAAAGTTCTATATGTGTAGTATAGAAGATACAGTAATACATATACATATATACAACGTTTCCACTGACATTTGAACTCGGATCGCAGGATTCAGAGCCCTGTGTGGTAACCGTTACACCATGGAACCAGATTAATTTAAAGTAGGTGTTTCCCCATCTTCTGGAGAACTCTGATAAAATGTTTGAAAAAGTTCATGTCCTAAGTATGTGCATGTTCCTCAGGATACTGTTCTGCCGAGACTTGAACTCGGATCTCTGGATTCAAAGTCCAAAGTGCTAACGATTAAACCATAGGACACTTGATTCTCCGCCGATCGGTGTGTTCTCATCTTCTGGACCACTTTGATAAGCGACTAAACTGTCATCTTGCAGGAACAGAAGGACTTCTGGCTTATAAGAACATTGTTAATGTGCGTACAGCAATGTTCTATATGTGGAGGATAGCAAATACAGTAATACATATATACAACTTTTCCACTGACATTTGAACTTGGATCACAGGATTCAGAGTCCTGTGTGGTAACCATTACACCATGGAAGCTGATTATTTTAAATTGGGTGTTGCCCCATATTCTGGACAACTCTGATTAAATGTTTGAATAAGCCCATGTACTAAGAATGTACATGTTCTTCAGGATAAGGTTCTGCCAAGACTTGAACTCGGATCACAGGATTCAGAGTCCTGAGTGCTAACCATTACACCATGGGACACTTGTTTCTGCTCTGATGGGGCTGTTCTCATCTTCTGGACCGCTTTGATAAGCGACTAAAATGTTATCTTGCAGGAACAGAAGGTATTGTAAGAACATTGTTAATCAATGGGAATCTGCACAAGACTGGGTACAGTAAAGTTCTATATGTGCAGTATAGAAGATACAGTAATACATATACATATATACAACGTTTCCACTGACATTTGAACTCGGATCGCAGGATTCAGAGCCCTGTGTGGTAACCGTTACACCATGGAAAAAGATTAATTTAAAGTGGGTGGTTCCCCATCTTCTGGACAACTCTGATAAAATGTTTGAAAAAGTTCATGTCCTAAGTATGTGCATGTTCCTCAGGATACTGTTCTGCCGAGACTTGAACTCGGATCACAGGATTCAGAGTCCTGAGTGCTAACCATTACACCATGGGAAACTTGTTTTTGCTCAGATGTGGCTGTTCTCATCTTCTGGACCACTTTGATAAGTGACTAAAATGTTATCTTGGAGGAACAGAAGGACTTGTGGCTTATAAGAACATTGTTAATCAATGGGAATCTGCACAAGACTGGGTACAGTAAAGTTCTATATGTGTAGTATAGAAGATACAGTAATACATATACATATATACAACGTTTCCACTGACATTTGAACTCGGATCGCAGGATTCAGAGCCCTGTGTGGTAACCGTTACACCATGGAACCAGATTAATTTAAAGTGGGTGTTTCCCCATCTTCTGGAGAACTCTGATAAAATGTTTGAAAAAGTTCATGTCCTAAGTATGTGCATGTTCCTCAGGATACTGTTCTGCCGAGACTTGAACTCGGATCTCTGGATTCAAAGTCCAAAGTGCTAACGATTACACCATAGGACACTTGATTCTCCGCCGATCGGTGTGTTCTCATCTTCTGGACCACTTTGATAAGCGACTAAACTGTCATCTTGCAGGAACAGAAGGACTTCTGGCTTATAAGAACATTGTTAATGTGCGTACAGCAATGTTCTATATGTGGAGGATAGCAAATACAGTAATACATATATAAAACTTTTCCACTGACATTTGAACTTGGATCACAGGATTCAGAGTCCTGTGTGGTAACCATTACACCATGGAACCTGATTATTTTAAATTGGGTGTTGCCCCATATTCTGGACAACTCTGATTAAATGTTTGAATAAGCCCATGTACTAAGAATGTACATGTTCTTCAGGATAAGGTTCTGCCAAGACTGGAACTCGGATCACAGGATTCAGAGTCCTGAGTGCTAACCATTACACCATGGGACACTTGTTTCTGCTCTGATGGGGCTGTTCTCATCTTCTGGACCGCTTTGATAAGCGACTAAAATGTTATCTTGCAGGAACAGAAGGTATTGTAAGAACATTGTTAATCAATGGGAATCTGCACAAGACTGGGTACAGTAAAGTTCTATATGTGCAGTATAGAAGATACAGTAATACATATACATATATACAATGTTTCCACTGACATTTGAACTCGGATCGCAGGATTCAGAGCCCTGTGTGGTAACCGTTACACCATGGAACCAGATTAATTTAAAGTGGGTGGTTCCCCATCTTCTGGACAACTCTGATAAAATGTTTGAAAAAGTTCATGTCCTAAGTATGTGCATGTTCCTCAGGATACTGTTCTGCCGAGACTTGAACTCGGATCTCTGGATTCAAAGTCCAAAGTGCTAACGATTACACCATAGGACACTTGATTCTCCGCCGATCGGTGTGTTCTCATCTTCTGGACCACTTTGATAAGCGACTAAACTGTCATCTTGCAGGAACAGAAGGACTTCTGGCTTATAAGAACATTGTTAATCAATGGGTATCTGCACAAGACTGCGTACAGCAATGTTCTATATGTGGAGGATAGCAAATACAGTAATACATATATACAACTTTTCCACTGACATTTGAACTTGGATCACAGGATTCAGAGTCCTGTGTGGTAACCATTACACCATGGAACCTGATTCTTTTAAATTGGTTGTTGCCCCATGTTCTGGACAACTCTGATGAAATGTTTGAATAAGCCCATGTACTAAGAACTTACATGTTCTTCAGGATAAGGTTCTGCCAAGACTTGAACTCGGATCACAGGATTCAGAGTCCTGAGTGCTAACCATTACACCATGGGAAACTTGTTTTTGCTCAGATGTGGCTGTTCTCATCTTCTGGACCACTTTGATAAGTGACTAAAATGTTATCTTGGAGGAACAGAAGGACTTGTGGCTTATAAGAACATTGTTAATCAATGGGAATCTGCACAAGACTGGGTACAGTAAAGTTCTATATGTGTAGTATAGAAGATACAGTAATACATATACATATATACAACGTTTCCACTGACATTTGAACTCGGATCGCAGGATTCAGAGCCCTGTGTGGTAACCGTTACACCATGGAACCAGATTAATTTAAAGTAGGTGTTTCCCCATCTTCTGGAGAACTCTGATAAAATGTTTGAAAAAGTTCATGTCCTAAGTATGTGCATGTTCCTCAGGATACTGTTCTGCCGAGACTTGAACTCGGATCTCTGGATTCAAAGTCCAAAGTGCTAACGATTAAACCATAGGACACTTGATTCTCCGCCGATCGGTGTGTTCTCATCTTCTGGACCACTTTGATAAGCGACTAAACTGTCATCTTGCAGGAACAGAAGGACTTCTGGCTTATAAGAACATTGTTAATGTGCGTACAGCAATGTTCTATATGTGGAGGATAGCAAATACAGTAATACATATATACAACTTTTCCACTGACATTTGAACTTGGATCACAGGATTCAGAGTCCTGTGTGGTAACCATTACACCATGGAACCTGATTATTTTAAATTGGGTGTTGCCCCATATTCTGGACAACTCTGATTAAATGTTTGAATAAGCCCATGTACTAAGAATGTACATGTTCTTCAGGATAAGGTTCTGCCAAGACTTGAACTCGGATCACAGGATTCAGAGTCCTGAGTGCTAACCATTACACCATGGGACACTTGTTTCTGCTCTGATGGGGCTGTTCTCATCTTCTGGACCGCTTTGATAAGCGACTAAAATGTTATCTTGCAGGAACAGAAGGTATTGTAAGAACATTGTTAATCAATGGGAATCTGCACAAGACTGGGTACAGTAAAGTTCTATATGTGCAGTATAGAAGATACAGTAATACATATACATATATACAACGTTTCCACTGACATTTGAACTCGGATCGCAGGATTCCGAGCCCTGTGTGGTAACCGTTACACCATGGAACCAGATTAATTTAAAGTGGGTGGTTCCCCATCTTCTGGACAACTCTGATAAAATGTTTGAAAAAGTTCATGTCCTAAGTATGTGCATGTTCCTCAGGATACTGTTCTGCCGAGACTTGAACTCGGATCACAGGATTCAGAGTCCTGAGTGCTAACCATTACACCATGGGAAACTTGTTTTTGCTCAGATGTGGCTGTTCTCATCTTCTGGACCACTTTGATAAGTGACTAAAATGTTATCTTGGAGGAACAGAAGGACTTGTGGCTTATAAGAACATTGTTAATCAATGGGAATCTGCACAAGACTGGGTACAGTAAAGTTCTATATGTGTAGTATAGAAGATACAGTAATACATATACATATATACAACGTTTCCACTGACATTTGAACTCGGATCGCAGGATTCAGAGCCCTGTGTGGTAACCGTTACACCATGGAACCAGATTAATTTAAAGTGGGTGTTTCCCCATCTTCTGGAGAACTCTGATAAAATGTTTGAAAAAGTTCATGTCCTAAGTATGTGCATGTTCCTCAGGATACTGTTCTGCCGAGACTTGAACTCGGATCTCTGGATTCAAAGTCCAAAGTGCTAACGATTACACCATAGGACACTTGATTCTCCGCCGATCGGTGTGTTCTCATCTTCTGGACCACTTTGATAAGCGACTAAACTGTCATCTTGCAGGAACAGAAGGACTTCTGGCTTATAAGAACATTGTTAATGTGCGTACAGCAATGTTCTATATGTGGAGGATAGCAAATACAGTAATACATATATAAAACTTTTCCACTGACATTTGAACTTGGATCACAGGATTCAGAGTCCTGTGTGGTAACCATTACACCATGGAACCTGATTATTTTAAATTGGTTGTTGCCCCATATTCTGGACAACTCTGATTAAATGTTTGAATAAGCCCATGTACTAAGAATGTACATGTTCTTCAGGATAAGGTTCTGCCAAGACTTGAACTCGGATCACAGGATTCAGAGTCCTGAGTGCTAACCATTACACCATGGGACACTTGTTTCTGCTCTGATGGGGCTGTTCTCATCTTCTGGACCGCTTTGATAAGCGACTAAAATGTTATCTTGCAGGAACAGAAGGTATTGTAAGAACATTGTTAATCAATGGGAATCTGCACAAGACTGGGTACAGTAAAGTTCTATATGTGCAGTATAGAAGATACAGTAATACATATACATATATACAATGTTTCCACTGACATTTGAACTCGGATCGCAGGATTCAGAGCCCTGTGTGGTAACCGTTACACCATGGAACCAGATTAATTTAAAGTGGGTGGTTCCCCATCTTCTGGACAACTCTGATAAAATGTTTGAAAAAGTTCATGTCCTAAGTATGTGCATGTTCCTCAGGATACTGTTCTGCCGAGACTTGAACTCGGATCTCTGGATTCAAAGTCCAAAGTGCTAACGATTACACCATAGGACACTTGATTCTGCGCCGATGGGTGTGTTCTCATCTTCTGGACCACTTTGATAAGCGACTAAACTGTCATCTTGCAGGAACAGAAGGACTTCTGGCTTATAAGAACATTGTTAATCAATGGGTATCTGCACAAGACTGCGTACAGCAATGTTCTATATGTGGAGGATAGCAAATACAGTAATACATATATACAACTTTTCCACTGACATTTGAACTTGGATCACAGGATTCAGAGTCCTGTGTTGTAACCATTACACCATGGAACCTGATTCTTTTAAATTGGGTGTTGCCCCATGTTCTGGACAACTCTGATGAAATGTTTGAATAAGCCCATGTACTAAGAACTTACATGTTCTTCAGGATAAGGTTCTGCCAAGACTTGAACTCGGATCACAGGATTCAGAGTCCTGAGTGCTAACCATTACACCATGGGAAACTTGTTTTTGCTCAGATGTGGCTGTTCTCATCTTCTGGACCACTTTGATAAGTGACTAAAATGTTATCTTGGAGGAACAGAAGGACTTGTGGCTTATAAGAACATTGTTAATCAATGGGAATCTGCACAAGACTGGGTACAGTAAAGTTCTATATGTGTAGTATAGAAGATACAGTAATACATATACATATATACAACGTTTCCACTGACATTTGAACTCGGATCGCAGGATTCAGAGCCCTGTGTGGTAACCGTTACACCATGGAACCAGATTAATTTAAAGTGGGTGTTTCCCCATCTTCTGGAGAACTCTGATAAAATGTTTGAAAAAGTTCATGTCCTAAGTATGTGCATGTTCCTCAGGATACTGTTCTGCCGAGACTTGAACTCGGATCTCTGGATTCAAAGTCCAAAGTGCTAACGATTACACCATAGGACACTTGATTCTCCGCCGATCGGTGTGTTCTCATCTTCTGGACCACTTTGATAAGCGACTAAACTGTCATCTTGCAGGAACAGAAGGACTTCTGGCTTATAAGAACATTGTTAATGTGCGTACAGCAATGTTCTATATGTGGAGGATAGCAAATACAGTAATACATATATACAACTTTTCCACTGACATTTGAACTTGGATCACAGGATTCAGAGTCCTGTGTGGTAACCATTACACCATGGAACCTGATTCTTTTAATTTGGGTGTTGCCCCATCTTCTGGACAACTCTGATGAAATATTTGAATAAGTACATGTCCTAAGAATGTACATGTTCCTCAGGATAAGGTTCTGTGGAGACTTGGGCCCTCATTTATCAATTGAGTGCAAATTCTGCCCCAAATTCGAGTGTAGGATTCGTAGTACACCCACGTCGCGTCGGCATTTACAAAGTGATCGTAGACAGCTGTTCCTTCCTAATTTCATTCCTAGCAGTGATAAATGTGACGGCTGAAATCAATCTGGCACGCCCTATAAAATCTAGCCGCGCCCTCGGTTTTGCGACATGAACAACTGCAATACGACCTGGAAACCATGGTTTCACGCTTGCCTATAAGTTGCCTTGCTGCCCCCTCCCATACACACACACAGACGCACGCACGCACACGCACGCACAAGCAACTTGTTGTATCTTAAATAAATAAACCTGCATGAATTAAATAAAGCTGTAGGACTACGCTGTCTGTTTCTCCTTTCGCTTCGCTTCCCTTGCTGCCCGCATCACCCCCCCCCCCGCACGCACGCACGCACGCACATATCGCAATTTGCAAGCAACTGTCACTGTGTGTTGTTAGTTGTATATTAAATTATTAAAGTCTTTTTAATTTAATATACAACAAGATATATTGGTGAACGAAAACCTGAACCTGTGAACCATGAATTAAATAACAAATAGGCACACACACGCTGCTGTTTTGCATAGGTGCTCCTCCTGTCCTGTCTGTCTGTCTCTCTCTATCACTGTGGTCCGTCCGTGACCGTGACCAACTGACCATGCACCGCACGTTCGACAGACTATTTAGATTGCCTCGCAGTCGCTGCAGTGGCTGGGCACTGGTGGTGGTGGGCTGGCTGGGTAGCCTACCTTTATCTCCGATGCGGTTCCCACGTGCGCTGGCACGGTACATTTGGCATTCGAGCGACGCGTCGAGTTTATTAAACGAGGAGGAGATTGCACATACCATAACTCCAGAAAGACATCGGCCTGCTGTAGATTAGGCTACAGTAGGCTACCCACGTTGGGACTCTCCGCAGCTGCAGCACTGCACTAGCCTATAGTAGCCTACTCTCCAACGTCCCGTCATGGAAATATTTCAGCACAGACAGCCCAAATCCTCGCATGTATGCGCTCATGCAAAACACTGTTTAAATGGCTTAAGCATCTAACTTGCAACATTGTTTTTAATTGCGCGATTTTAATTACTTGTAAAGTTGGAAATCTCCTACTAATTTCATATGACACAAAGACACATCTTATATATATACCTATACAGTTTTATATAAACATTTTAAGAGTGAATACATATGTTTAGATGCCTGTGACAGCCTCTCAGCTGGTCAAACAATGCTGCTCCGCTGTTCTACGACAGAAAAACAGGTGAGGACAAAGCGTACGACAGCTCCCGACCAGACGTGAGTTTTGTCTTGGCACAAGATCATTTTTATTTGGCGCAAATCATAAATGCCGAAAATTGCGGTAATTTCGGCGTACACCCATATTTTGGCGTACGCACGGTTGATAAATGAGGGCCTTGAACTCGGATGGATTCAAAGTCCAAAGTGATAACCATTGAACCACAGAACCCCATTTAACCCGGAGTGAGGTTGTGGTGTCTTTTTCGGGAAAACTCTGATGACGGTGAAGTAGCCAGAATATGTCAAAAACAAATTAATTTAATAAACAAAGGATGTGCTTCTGTGTTTTTCCTTAACATCAAAATGATTGCCAGTAATGTTACTCTCACAGGATGTGTAGTGCATGTCGCTTACAACAACATGGCAGTGAAACCATGAACTATATAGTATGTCGTTTTTTCATGATTTTCATCATTTTTTAAAAATCCTTCAAAATCATGAAAAACGACATACTATAGTAGCCTATGTCTTCCGAAACCATGAACTATAGTATTTTGTTTTCATGATTTTCATAATTTTTTAAAAATCCTCCAAAATCATGAAAAACATCATACTATAGGCCTAGTATGTTTTCTTGCGAAACCATTAACTATACTATGTCGTTTTTTCATGATTTTCATAATTTTTTTTAAATCTTCCAAAAACATGTAATTAGGTCTATGTAGGACCAGTAGCGTGCCAAAGTGTGTTATTGTCTATGACAATGCATTGGGCATTTAAGTTAAATAACTCAAAAACTACAAAACATTTCAAAGTAAAAAGTTCCAGCATGTGTGTCAACAGTAAGCTGAATGATAAAAAAGTGGAACATGTCCACCGTAAGATGAACATTTTAAAGTTTGAATGGTGTTTCTAGGTGTAAGTATGTGGGACTAGTGGTATCCAGAAATCGCCAGTTTTCCGACTCTAGAGTCACTAGTTACTTTTATTGACACGTGTACTCAGTCTCAGAACAAAGTAAAGAAACACTGCAAATTCAATGAGTTTTGTAGCGGCATCATTTATTCAATTTGAAAAATAAAAACTTGCACGCACGCACACACAGTATATAAATTATATTATATTCATTTTGCAATATATTCATTCTATTGTTCTTAAGGCAAACCCTGAATAACTGCACTTTATTAATTGTGGATTAAATGCTATACACCATCTGGAATTAGTAAACGCCTTCACACGCTCTAATAAGTTAAACAATACAATAAAGAAAAAACACATAATGAACAACACACATACAGTATAGCATTCACACATTTTGATAAGAAATTAATCAACATACAGTAGGTTTATTGCAGTACAGCTAGGTCTCCTACAGTTGTACTGTACTGCACTGGTTCTCAACGTGAGAGGCGGGGACCAACAGGGGGTCCAAATGGACCCGTACTGGTCCGTAACTCCCCCTGAGAGTGTACAAATATCTATTTTTTTATCTCACCTCTCTCTCTCTCTCTCTGCTTCTGTCTGTCTGACTCTCGGAGTTAAAGTAACACTGAGAATTGTACAGTGTAGATGAGGGCCCCCAAAAATAAGAATAAATAAGGTCCATTTCATTTGTACAGACCCTTAACCCATTTTGACCCGAGATCAGATTCTAAAAATGTCTTCTACATCCTGACAGTTTTCTGAAAAAGCTATGTTTCTATGTCAGTCGTTCTTCGATTTTTCAAAAATAGCAGACCTACAAGCTCGTAGCGCGCCACTCGGTGGCGCGCTATGAGCTTGTAGATCTGCTATTTTTCAATAGCTAAAGCATAACATAATGCTAACACCAAAAGGGGTTCCTGCCCAAAATGGGTTAATGGTCTATTTGGATAAGGGCCTCGGGCTAGACATTGAGAAACAGTACGGTACACAGACATCAGGTCAACCCATTCGAACTGGGAAAGCATCCGTGTCATCTTTTCGGTTAAAAAATAGCAGCTATACAAGCTTTATACATCTGATATTTTGGAACATTTTCTTTTGAGAGGCACTAGCCCCTCCTACAAACAGCTATAGTGCCGACTCTGTCTGAATACAAATATTAAATGCCATTGACAACGAATGTAGAATTTACGTCATATGTGTCTGAGCAAATCGGCTGGCTAGGTCGGTGGCCACCCTTGGCCAATAAGGGACCACCATTCTTTATGATGATGTACGATGATTAGAGCGCCCCTCACTTCACACAGGTGTTGTAGATCTCATCTTGAAAGTATGAGATCTAGTGATTTACTTAGAAGGCATTGGTTACAGTAGAAGGGGCATGGGGTCTTAATAGGGTTTTAATGCAGATGAATGCAGTGCGATCAGAACGGGGTCTCTGTGACTGCTTTCTCCTTCTTCAGGTCATCTATGTCCTCATACGGAACACCTGAGAGAGAGAGAGAGAGAGAGAGAGAGAGAGAGAGAGAGAGAGAGAGAGAGAGAGAGATTATAGGGGTTCCCAAGGGGTTTTCAGCTTGAGACCAACCAGAGAAATAGGCTGTCTTTCCGGTGTGTGTGTGTGTGTGTGTGTGTGTGCGCGTGCGTGCGTGCGTGCGTGCGTGCGTGCATGCGTGCGTGCGTCAACTGTATTGTATGGCACTTTGTAACCGGCTGTTCTGCACTTGCATTGTTCCTGTACTTCTGATTATGTGGGCATAGAACTATATTATTTCAAATGTGTGAATATTTGAACGAACAGTTCAAATACTCCACTTGATATTGTCTCTATCGGGTGGAAACCTCATGTCAACAACTGTTACTTTTCACGATTCAAATGCCAAAAGTAGCAGATCGACAAGCTCAAAACGCGTCGCTTCACGCCAGGTTTTGAGCTTGTGGATCTGCCACTATTGATGCTTTTGTGTGACGCTGTAGTGTGATCAAGCAGGGCATTAATATTCATAAAGAAAACCCACACAAAAGTTAAAATATGGAGATCAGAAGTTTCTTCCTGAAACAACAACAATATGCAACATGTCTTAGCTGCATGCTAAAACAAACATTAACGTTCACCTGTGAGAAATCAAACTTACTTGTCCCGTTCATTCCCAGTTTGGACGCCTCATAGTTGCCCGTCTCCTTCCTGCGAAAAACACGAGAAAAGCTCTGTGTCAGAAAGGCTGGAGTCAGTGTTAGGAAAGTTAGGAAGTGTTAGTGTCCCAGTTTGATCCCCAGCTCCCCCGTTGTTAGTGTCATAGTGTCCTTGAGCAAGACGCTGAACCCCAAATTGCTCCCGATGAGCAGTTTGGTGCATTGCATGGTTTCCTCCGCCATTGGTGTATGAATGTGGGACGGGGTGAATGTAATGCACAGTCTATGTAAAGCGCTTTGGCTAAAACGCGCTATATAAATAGCCGAAATTAGCCCGGTAAATCATGCCGGTCGCGTGAATTCAACATCTGCGCTCAGGGACCCGTTACTAAAATACGCTGAATGGCTCTTCCACTTTTTGGTTTGTGCAAAACGCCCATGCACGCATCGCTTGAAGCCATACCGGTCTGCAGAAGACACGTGATGACAATGGTTTTCAATGCTACGTTACACTCACCCATGTTAACACACCCAAGCGGCATAGACAACTACTGTATGTGAGGCACCGACCTGCTCATCGAGATCAGTGGTGAGAGACAGAGGAGGAGGAGCAGGAGGACTTTATCTCCTGAGCCACTGCCAGCAAGGAAGCAGGCAAACCAGGAAGCAGAAAGTACTAGAAGCTACAGTAACAGATTCCCAGTCCAGTAGTTTGATAGTACAAAGTTTCTTTAAAAAAGAAAAAAATCAAGATGAGTTGAATCTGTGATTTTGGGCACAAACGGTACCGGTACACCCTTACACACCTCTACCCCACTACTCCACACACAACTACACCATAGCCTACACAAATACCCCACACACCGCTACCCCTCACACCTCTACCCCACACACCACTACCCCACTACTCCACACACAACTACACCATACACAAATACCCCACACACCGCTACCCCTCACACCTCTACCCCACTACCCCACACACCACCGGTACCCCAGTAGCAACCATCCTGTACCTGTACCTTATGCATCCTGTATTGTATGCTAGATGAACTATATGGATTAGACAACCGTTGCTGCAGTTCCACTATGTAAACATCAGACCTGGAATGAATATGAGAGTTTGTGTTGTTTATATCCCACAGTAACGCCTATATACAAAGTGCATATGTAACATAGGACTAAAGGAACATTGGGGGAGGAAGGGGGGGGCAGTTAAATATATTGAAGTGCACATTTTCTTCATTTCATCTTAGACCTTTTTGGTCAGTATCATGACAGTATCATGGTCAGTATCATGACAGTATCATGGTCAGTATCATGGTCAGTATCATGACAGTATCATGGTCAGTAAGCTATCATGTGACAATGATACTGACCATGATACTGACCACAATACTGTCATGATATGCTAACCATGATACTGACATGATACTGACCACAATACTGTCATGATATGCTAACCATGATACTGACATGATACTGACCACAATACTGTCATGATATGCTGGCCATGATACTGACATGATACTGACCACAATACTGTCATGATATGCTGACCATGATACTGACATGATACTGACCACAATACTGTCATGATATGCTGACCATGATACTGACATGATACTGACCACAATACTGTCATGATATGCTGACCATGATACTGACATGATACTGACCACAATACTGTCATGACATGCTGACCATGATACTGACATGATACTGACCACAATACTGTCATGATATGCTGACCATGATACTGACATGATACTGACCACAATACTGTCATGATATGCTGACCATGATACTGACATGATACTGACCACAATACTGTCATGATATGCTGACCATGATACTGACCACAATACTGTCATGATATGCTGACCATGATACTGACATGATACTGACCACAATACTGAGATGATATACTGACATGATATGCCCGACAGTAGGACATGTAAAGACAGACGCAGCAGCGTCATCACAGACTTACTTGGTGTTGCGTTTACAAACACAACAGCCGATGAGGGTGATGATGAGGATGAGCACCACCGCCGCCAGCACGGCTATCAGAATGATCCACTTAGTTTCTGGAAGACAAAGTACATATTTATCCACGGAATAATCACACCATCTGATAACACCAGTACACCAGTACTTCTAAACCTTTTCAGGCTGTGACACCCCCCCCCCCCCCCCCCCAAACCATAATAATAAAATAAAATAAACAAATAAAAACAAGTAAGACGCGCGAACGCGGGAAGCGAACGCAGCTCATAAATTGCAATAACAATTAGAACAAATTACGTACTTGTTACATTTTTTTTAAAGTTTTTTTAAGCTTTTTTAGTTTTTTAAGTTTTTTTTAGTTAAGTTTTGTTTTAGTGTGTATGTGTGCGTGCGTGCGTGTGTGTTTTATTGTACGTTTTTTCTTTTTAAGTTATTTTTTTAAGTTAAGTTATTTTTTAAGTTAAGTTTTTTTTGTGTGTGTGTGCGTGTGTGTGTGTTTTTTTGTGTGTGATACAGCTGCGCCCTCTGGGGGCGGGCAGGTGGTGTTACAGCGTGACACACACACACACACAGACAGACATACAGACAGACATGTTCTGCTAGGTCTCATAGTTAGTGCTCACTGCGTTCGCAATAAATAATCATATTTGGGGATGCTCCAAAATAATCATATGGGGACCCCCCCCCCCCCCCCCCACCCTGAACAAGGGCTTGAGGCATTACATTTACGGTAGTTTGACTCCGTTTCAACATATTGTTTTATATTATTTTTTGACTTGTATATATGCTATTTCCCAAGAACCAGTTTGAATATTTTTTTAAACATTTTAACAACACAAATCTTGCATTTGTCGACAATTTGTCCCTGAAACCAGATGGCTAAATAAATATTAATTTGTGGGTCCTGTACATGCCTGAGGAAGGTCCCTAGTGTCCGAAACGTTGCTTCATTAAATAAGACAATACTCTTGTGCCGAGCAGATACACAGTGTGCGGGTGTACCTTATTGCTTTCATTGGGTCCTGTACATGAAAATGTTTGAGAACTCAGACAACAAACAGACTCCAGGTTGAGTATTATTGTCTCCTTACCCAGTCCTCCGGCTACGATGTCTGTCGTCGTCTCCACCTCACAGTTGGTGCCCTCGAAGCCGTCCGCACATTGACACGTGTAGCTGGAGTTGCCGGTCTCCTGACACATGCCTCCGTTCAGACAGGGGGAGGACAGACACGGACTCGCTGCAATGGAGGGAACACGTTTATCTCTATGAATTATAGAGTATGCATGCATCACCTTTCCACCGGGAGTGGAAAGTCTTTGCAGATAGTATCGCAAAAAACTTTGCAGATAGAAAGAGGACGATTCAAGCTTTCCGTACAGCTTCAATGTTTACTGTTGTTTACAATCAGATAGCACTTTTCTTTTCTGTTTGGATGTATAGGCTGTCAAGGCCAGAATTTTCTTTTTTTTGCCACTCAGTATGCGTTCCCAGCGTCCTGCATAACTTCCGGGTACGATGATGTCACATGCATAGCCTCTATTATTATTATTTTTTTATTGACAGGAGATAATATTCATTATACACAATATTGTCGCTGTCGGGGTGGGGACCTTGTATGGTATGTCCAAAACCATTAGTTCACAGGAAATGGAGAAGGAAAAGAACATTATGTATTCCATTGCATCCAATGTAGTTATTATTTAATCGCACGCACGCACGCACGCACGCACGCACGCACGCACACACACCTTTGTAGCAGTCGCGCCTCTCCTCGTAGATGGCACACACGTGGCCCTGCTGGCATGTCTTGGGTTGGCAGTCGACGCCCGTGGGGGTGCACTCACACGCCTGGGCACAATCCTCAGACACAAACCTCTCCTTCAGCTGAGAGGGAGAGAGAGAGAGAGAGAGAGATGGGTTAATACTAGATGAACAGACAGACAGACAAGACAGACAAGACAGACAGACAGACAGACAGACAGACAGACAGACAGACAGACAGACAGACAGACAGACAGACAGACAGACAGACAGACAGACAGACAGACATTTTGATTTTGATTTTTATTAAGGATCCCCATTAGCTGGTGCCATAGCAACCAGCTAGTCTTCCTGGGGTCCACATGAGAATAAACATTACAGTAGACATACAATTACAAATACACAAAAAGTCAGTATTCAACTTACATTAGTTCGGATAAAATAAAAATAAAAATTGCTAAGATTACAAGTTAGAGTGTGAAAAAAAACAGACAGACAGACAGACAGACAGTGCATGTTCATTTCAGCAGCACAGTAGGCAAAGTAATAGCTACATATGTCTGCAATGTTGAGCAACTATAGTATCAATCCGGTCTGCCTGAGTGTGTGCTGCACGTGCGTGGCACACACACTCTCTCTCCAAGCAGTGAACAGCGTCCAGATGGTGTCCTACCCGCCCACCCACAACCCCACACTGCTGTTCAGCGGGCGTGCGTGGGCCCCATGAGGCCGGCCCACAACAGCACGGTGCTGTGGTAACGGAATACAGTAGAGTACAGTGTTCACTTTAATGCTTCCTCTCAGGCGCTGATTCAGGATGTCCTTCTCGCTGACTGGCCCTGCCATTCAGCGAGTGCCAGAGGTAAGCAATCTCATTACGTTCTGTAGCGGTCTCGAAGGAGACTTATTTTGTGGTTGACTGGAAATAATAATAATCTTTAACACCTGCATGACTGAAGTAAAATGTGAACATTGTGAACATTAAACTAAAAAGTAAAATGTGCTTAAAGCTGCTATAAGCAATAATATGTCGGATATATGATGGAAAATCTTTGAATGCAGATTGTGGCCCCTAGATGTGTCACAGTCACAGTTCTTTTGGGAGCGTTCTACCCATTGCTGGCTGTCTGAATACCAACAAATAAAAAAATAAAAAGGTCATTAAAATGTTGACATATTGCTTATAGCAGCTTTAAATTCATATTTAGAAAAGGTTTCAGGTTTAAATTTAATGTAGTTGTGTTCAACGTAGATTCAGGAGTGGATACCACCCACTGCTCAACCTAATCACTCCCATCCCATATCTCCTCGTCAAGTTCACCTGCGTCTCCACGGCCGCACAGCCAATCACGTAACATTACCCACAGCATAAATACACACCTCATATCATTACTTACCTGTTTGATACCGCCTCGCGCTGTCAAATTTCCCCCCCCTCCTCCCCAACTAACCCCCTCCATCCTCAGCATTGCCCTGCTAACACTTCTCTCTCTCTCCTTCTCCTAGGAGCCCCCGGGGGGGGCAGCGTCCGAGCAGAGGCGACCGACCGCTCCCGGGCGAGCAGGTCGGTCATCAAGCTCTCGAGACTACGTCCCCCTCCTAAGTCTCGCCCTCCCCGGGCTCCTCATCATTACACCCACATCTCACTTGTGCAAATAAATACTCCTAATCTTGAACAGTGGTGTGGTTTCTTACTAGTGAATGAGATGATGGAATGGTGATGGATGATGATGGTCATGGAAGGGGAACCTTCTGAAAGCTTCATGGGCCAAAGATAATCAACTTCAAACCCTCAAAAAATAGGTCAAAATGATACTTATAGTCATGCGAGTGTGTGAGAACTATTGATTTAGAAGGCATTTCGTAGAATCGGCCTCAGGTCTTACTGGGTTAACGTTGCTGTCGGGAGGAAACCACCAAACTCCATTTTTGAGGTTTTAGTTTGTTCCCAGTATTAGTTTGTTTTCAAAAACTAGTCCTTACCCGTTCTAAATATATGAACAGCAATTGATGTTCAGTGTGGGTAATCTATCTAATAATTTAGCGATCGCTCGCCCGCTGTCTATTGCGAGCAAAATAGACAGCGGGCGAAACAACTCAAGTTACGCGGAAAAGTGTGTCCCAGTATTAATCTGTGTCCGTCCCAACATGCTTTTCACTGGTGACCCGGAAGCCGCCCCAACATGCATTCTAAGGAAGTACTCGGACTGACTGACTGACAGACAGCGACCGAGCAAAATAGACAGCGGGCGAGCGATCGCTAAATTATTAGATAGATATACGGTTTTCTTCATTTCCTGAAAAATGTTTATTTTTCATTTCCTGAAAAATGAACATTTTGGAGTTAGGTGGTTTCTTCCCGACAGCAGAGATAAAAAAATAAAAAGCACATCATGCATTTCACAAGGTGTTGTGCATGGATGGACCTTTTCAGACAGGGGGTCCGTGGCAGTGCAGTGACTTACGGGGTAGTATCTGTTGAGGAAGGTGCAGCCGCACTGGGGGAAGGGCACGCACGTGCCCTCGCTCATCACAAAGCTGGCGTCGCACCGGCAGCCCTCCATGCACGCCTCCGTGTCACACTCCAGGGGCGCGGCCATGTCGGCGCAGGAGGCGGGGCAAGCCGACATGCAGGGGGCGTAGGAGCTGTTGGCGGGACAGGACAGCGCTGGAGGGGGAGGAGTCAGACCACCATGTTCCGTCAATGGATTACAGTGGCAGTGCCAGGTTTGCACTTATTTTATTAAAGATAGGGTAAGCGATATTTGTCGTGTTATTTATGGGTGTGCAAGATTAATTCTCAGAAGTTGGGGAGAAAATGTATTTGGATCATGGGGTCTAGATATATTTCCATACTAGAGGGAATTACTGCTCATTTGTGAGCTGAGGAGAGCCTGGGAGGTCATAGATGCCAGGCCACTTCCTTGCTGGGGGGTTGGCTGCTTGTCAGCATTCCAGCTGTGAAGGGTCTATAGTTTATGGCACCTCCCAGAGCAGTGTCAACTCACACAAGTAGAACATGTCAATGCAGGATGAAGTAACTATCTTTAATTCCTTTCAATTGTGTAATGTGTTCTAAATAACCTATTATATATTGGGTTGGTAAAAGCCTAAATGATAAATACCTGTAATAGTCTAAACAGTTTAATCTAGGCAGAAGTAGCAGTTGGGCACATTACAGGGACTGTAATGGGAGCTGGCTGCTGTGGCCAGAGAAAGGCAGGAAGGTCAGTGGCTTCTGATTGGCTGAAAGTGTTAGCATGGAGGTGTGATCAGTCAGAAGGCTTGCATTGACTATTCTGTGTAGCACAATCAATAATTAGATTCACCAATACCAACGAAAGTGATACATGTAGTTAGGCAGACGCCAGCGGTATGTATTATATGCTATATATATAATTGTGCATTATTCATAATCGATGTAATATGATGTTTAGATTGACAATTAATGGCAATTAATTGAATGATAATATAGATTTAAAACCACATAATTAGTGATACACTTATCACTGAACTAAGTCTGAAATCCATCAAGGACGCTAAGCTTTACCAAGATCTGGGACGGTTTAGAGTGTTTAAATGATTAGAATGACTAGAATTCCTGACCAACAGAGCAGGGTAGAACTACAGACCAATAGGACAGAGCTCCAGGGTACTGAGATCATCTTGTGTTGGGGGAAGTGTGAACAGAACGTGTGAATGTATGATTGTAAGTGTTTATGATTAATATGAATTAATAAAAACCCTATAAAATGCACGTTTGAGTTCATCAAATATAAGCTATTATTGGAACATTTAGTTCACAACTGTGCGTGTTAGTCTCTATACTCTGCCTACTGCATGGGCTGGTCGGAGCCCCGGCACAACATGGCCAAATAACCGAACAATATTGTTTATTTTTTTTAAGATTGAAACTTTATATTCTGATAGTAATTATTGCTTTGATTGATTGAATATTTGTTTTTTTAATTCATACGAGACAAAAAGAGGACTCCTGCACATCCAAAAAGCCTTGTGGGAAGTGCAAGTCTATAGTTGATGTGTGTGTGTGTGTGTGTGTGTGTGTGTGTGTGTGCGCGCGTGTGCGTGTGTATAATAGAATAACTTTTGGTGGGAAATGTTTTTTTTTTTTAATTAAATTAAATTAAATACCACAGTCCAGCAGGTGTCTCCAGTCTGCCAGTAGGACTCCGGCCTCCTGGCAGGCGGTGGCGTACGTGTCGTAACTGGCACAGCGCAACGCCGCGCTGCCGCGCTCCGCGCACAGGTCATACACACAGTCACTGTGGGAGGAGAAGCAGAAGCACATGCACGCACACACACACACACACACACACACACACACACACACACACACACACACACACACACACACACACACACACACACACACACACACACACACACACACACACACACACACACACACAGTCACATGCACGCACAGTCGCACACACACGCCAGATGGTGTCGCTGTTAGCACCGTTTCACACACGCTGATTTCAGGTGTGAGAGTGGCTTGCGGGCAACACGCCGGCCCCACGCATCACCGGAGCGGTGCGACCAGAACAGAGGGCGGGGTCCTCTACAGCTAACGTGCACGTGAATTGAAGCAAACACACACACATATTTACGTAGAGAATAGGCGTGTGAATATGGCTGCTTGTGTACAGTATTCACTTGAGTACTGTACTTAACCCATTTAGGCCTTAGCAAAGATGTGAGTTAAAAACGTTCGCTCTGAAAGAATATATATTGAAACATTTGCACCACATTTTCACGATTTTTCAAAAATAGCAGACCTACAAGCTCGTAGCGCGCCACTCGGTGCCGCGCTACGAGCTTGTAGATATTGCTATTTTTCAATAGCTAAATTATAACATAATGTTTAAAACACCAATATCTACTTTTACTTTTACTCCACTACACTATACATTTCGGGCCATTTGAAAATAGGAGATCTACATTCGCAATCGACATGTTTTGGGAAAACGTGTGAAAACACACGCACACACACACACGGGCCACTCACTCTTGGAAGCTGGCAGGTGGCAGGGAGGCGTGGCAGAGAGCGAAGGCCCCGTTGGGGTCCGACAGGGCCCCACACTGCTTGGGACCCTTGTAGTCCTCCAGCTGGGACTGGGAACAGTCTGACGTCTCGAAACCTGAGTCTGGCTCCGTTTCCACCTCACGCCTAGACACACACACAGAGGGGGAGAGAGAGAGAGAGAGAGAGAGAGAGAGAGAGAGAGAGAGAGAGAGAGAGAGACTTAACCAGCCAATCTACAAGCTAGTGTGGGCTTTAGTTATGAGCCGTGAATCACTCGATCTGGAGAAAAGATTCTGAGATAAAAAAGGGTTTTAAAACCCTTTTTTAGTGGCGGACCATTTCCTGACCTATCCAGACGGTGGTCTGGACAGCGATCTCACTGAATCCGTGAATCAAGAAATAACTAATAATAATAATAATAATAATAAGTCGTTAAATTCGTCCTTGGCAGTGGGGTCCATCATGAAAAAAGTCATTAACCCATTTTGACCCGAGATCAGATTCTAAAAATGTCTTCTACATCCCGACAGTTTTCTGAAAAAGCTATGTTTCTATGTCAGTCGTTCTTCGATTTTTCAAAAATAGCAGACCTACAAGCTCGTAGCGCGCCACTCGGTGGCGCGCTATGAGCTTGTAGATCTGCTATTTTTCAATAGCTAAAGCATAACATAATGCTAACACCAAAATGGGTTAAAGTGGTCCTTGGCAGTGAACGAGTGCCTGCTAAATGCCCTACAGTCCGCCGTGCTGCAGTCTTTTTTACCTGTGCAGGCGGGCCCCTGCGGCCGTGTGGTCCTCCTCCTCCGTCCGCCGTGCGTCCGTCCCCTGGCGGTCGCTCACCCTCCAGCTGTCGCCGAACTCGTCCAGTTTCCGGGTGAGCGTGCCGTCGGGCTTCATGTACTCGTTCTTGCTGAGGCCGTCGTAGTTCCCGCACAGGCCTCGCACGGCGTGCCTGTAGGTGCTGGGCAACAGCACCTCTGACAGGGGGGGCAAAACAGGGACGGGCAGAGGAATCAGACATACATGTTCTCGTGATGACCATCATCATGATGATGATGGGGTGTGACGATATGTGACCAGATTTGACTGAGAGACTGCCATCACGCAAATTCCAGCTTTTCACCAGGCTTTATTTTTTATTTGTATGGGTTAATAGCCCAGGCAGACTCTTCACATACTAGAGCATGTCTGAAATAAGTGTCAGAGCTGAAATCGACATGTAAATATGAAATAAATGCTTAAACATGTAGCTAGGTGTAATGTTAGAGGCCACAGAAGTGAACCTTTCAAGCCTGTTTTCTCATTACATTACTCTTAAAGCCATATCTCCAAAACTGGTGGGTCAAACTGAACAACCAACATGTCAATGTGAAGCTATGATTCCCTGCTTTCATATGACAAAAAATGAAAATTCAAAAAAATCCAATGGCAGTCCCTCAGTCAAATTTAGTCACATATAGTAACTGCATTGAAAGATCACGTTGAATTTTTATCAAAGTAAATGTAAACGGCAAGTTCAGCAACATTGACTCTGGTATCGTACTGCAGGGGTTCTCAACCCGTGGGTCGCGACCCCTCGGGGGGTCGCCAAATTATTTTAGGGGGTCCCCAAATTATATTATAAAAATGTATTTTTAAATTTTATTTTCACTTTTTTTCAAAAATAGCAGACCTACAAGCTCGTAGCGCGCCGCTCGTAGCGCGCCACTCGGTGGCGCGCCACTCGGTGGCGCGCTATGAGCTTGTAGATCTGCTATTTTTCAATAGCTAAATTATAACAATGCTTAAAACACCAAAAGGGGTTCCCGCCCAAAATGGTTTAAGGTTATTGTAGCAGTCAATTTATATTGGGGGTCGGGAGGGGGCGGGGCGGGGGTCCCGAGACATTGCCAAAGCATTTCCGGGGGTCCCCGGCCAAAAACGTTGAGAACCCCTGTCGTACTGTATCGTTTTGAAATGCAAATAATCTATTGTAGAGGGGTTTAATTACTTTTCCATTCAATATCGTTAAACTTCAAATATAATGTCTATATTTTTTGCCAGAGAAAAAACGTCCTCCTCACCTCCGCGGTGGTTGCCGTCAAAGCGCACGGTCAGGCCGAAGTCGGTGGTGAGCTGGAGCTGTCTGGAGTTCATGGTGATGGACAGGCCGTCCACGGGACTGAGGGGAGGAGCCACGCGCTCGCCGTTCACCTGTAAGGACGGGAGAGAGAGAAAGAAAGAAAGAAAGAACGGATAAAAAGGATTGGACAGAGAATGATAGAGTGAGTTCGGAAGAGACAGATTAGTTATGACTAATCCTTTTTTTTTTTTTTTTATATAATAATTTTTATCCCACGATTTTGTAACCCATTTTTCACCCCTGTGTCAATTATCTAATGTGATCCTGGGCTCTACACACCCTCCGCCAACCTGGGGAGAGCAACGGACTTTAACGCTTCCTTCATGCCTGAGTGTCCAAGTTGCTCCTTTTCACCTGACAGGGGGGAGTTTCCCTGGTTGGACGTAGCGCGTGGAAGGAACACGTTATTCCAACCAGTTCCTTTCCCCTCCATCAGGCCAGGGGGAGGCAGTTTAGAGACCAGGATTACTGCATGTTTTTTGTGAGGGTACCTGCCCTAGGAGACATGGGGAGAACATGCAAACTCCACACAGAAAGGCCCTTTCGCCAACCCCGCCTTCGGGTATGGGCACTGATGACGCGGAGGAGGAAACACGCCGCCAGCACCCACAGCGTCCCGAGCGGGAATTGAACCCAGGACCTTCTAGCTGTGAGGCGACAGCACTACCAACTGTGAAATATGACTAATCTTAAACTACACAGTATGAGGGATAGCAAACCACAGCAGATCTACACATGCAAGTTCCCTTGTTTTCAGCCACAGCAGAAACTGAATTCCCCGGTCTCCCTTTCCTCCATGGCCAAAAGAGGGGCATTGAAAGTGTTTTAAGAGTATTTGCACAATAGAAATCACCGCCATTGACGTAAATTTACGTCAAGTCCAATCCAGCGGTTAAGCGCCAATGACTTAAATCTACGTCAAATGGTCATGATACATCACGGTCATATATTCTACTTACATTAGCTCAATATGTCCGCGCTCCGTCCACTTGTAGTTGTTTACATTATTTCAAATGCCATTATCCCAGATTGCGCCCCTGGGCAAAACAAACGGCCCGACGATCGCGACTACACGGACGAACGAACAAACGCGGGCGTGCAAACACACACACACACACACACACACACACACACACACACACACACACACACACACACACACACACACACACACACACACACACACACACACACACGTAACTAAGACACAACGATAAAACAACCACAAAGAAAACTGACCAGGACTCTCTTCTTCTGCAGGAAGCGCACGTTGACGCCGTACACGTCCACGTACACCTCGTCCAGGAAGGAGACCTTCCTGTTGCCGCCGCGCCGCACGTTCCTCCCCCTCACCACCAGGGGGGGCAGCGAGGAGCCCTGCGGGAGGTGGTCCTGCGCCAGCACGTAGGTGTAAGGACCCTGGAAGTGGTGGGTGTAGCCGTCGAACGTCCGGTAGTGGGGGTCGCCGCTGACGCTGCACTTGTCGAATTCTTATGGGAGGAGGGACGGAGAGAGTTGGGTTAGAGGCAGTGCTATATATATATCTTGCGCCATCCCTTTGCCTTTACTTATCCGTGAACTGATTTTGCCGTTTTTTACTATTTTGAAAAAACATGTTTTTGACCTGAGATCAGGTTCTAAAAATGTCTTCTACATCCTGACAGTTTTCTGAAAAAGCTATGTTTCCATGTCAGTCGTTCTTCGATTTTTCAAAAATAGCAGACCTACAAGCTCATAGCGCGCCACCGAGTGGCGCGCTATGAGCTTGTAGGTCTGCTATTTTTGATTATGTTTTTTTGTTTGAGTATTATGTTATGCTTCAATAGCTAAAGCATAACATAATGCTAACACCAAAAGGGGTTCCCGCCCCAAAATGGGTTAAAATCATCGCCACGTGGCAAGCTTGTAGATCGGCTAGTTGAACTATATATTTAAACATTATACACTTGTGTGACGTGAGAGGCGCTCTTATACATTCTTATACATCATCAATCATGCATCACATTCCGTGCTCAGCCAATCAAAATCGTCACTATGTGGTACCACACACAAAGCTGGGCATAGGAAGGGCTAGCGACCCTCAAACATGTTCATGCAGACAGACAGACAGACAGACAGACAGACAGACAGACAGACAGACAGACAGACAGACAGACAGACAGACAGACAGACAGTGGCAGGACTAACTGGTGGGGTTGCAGATCAGGTCTCCATTTTTGTCCAGGCCGCATACTGTGCTGGCATCACAGGTGTGTTTGTTACACTTGATGGATCCTCCCAGGCTGCAGGTGCACCGCTCCACACACTTATCCGTCAGCCACGAGTCTCCCACCTGGAACACCAAGTACAGCACATCAAACAACCCATTGAGACCCATGAGGCCGATTCTACAAATACCTTCTACATCAGTATAGTTCTCAAGTTTCAAGATTTTATTCAAAAATACCTTGCTTCTTATATATCTGCTGTTTTTGAATAATAATAATGATTATTATAATTTTTTTATGTCCCATTTTAGAAAGTTAAGTCCCTGCCTTTCACAAAAATATATGAACAGTTCCAATTGGAGAGCTTCTTCTGAGCCAAAAGTCGAGAAATTATAGACCTGGAGCAAGTGTGGCAACGTCAGCCATCTAGAACAGTGCTTCTCAAACCCTTCTCATCCCCAGTGTACTATGCATTATGGTTAGTTCAGATTTTTGGACTTAAATCTAGGAAATACTTGCCATTAAGACAAAATAACAAAAAAAAGGGGGTAAGAACCAAGCAAAACGATTACGGTCACAATGTGAGAATAAGGCGCGTGGGGTTGCTCACATCGTGGTACTCTCCGTCTCCTGCCACGCAGCCGCAGTTGGCCAGTCGGACACACTTGCCGTCGCTGAGCACGAAGCCGGCGTCACAGAGGCAGCCCTCCACGCAGGCGGTGGGCGGCAGGTGGCAGTCCATGGGGAACAGGTCCGAGCAGGTGGGGGGGCAGGGAGGGGTGCAGTCCGAGTAGTGGCTGTTGGGGGCACACGGGAGAGCTGCGGGCACGAGAGAGAGAGAGAGAGAGAGAGAGAGAGAGAACCCCCCACAAAGAACGTCAAGATCAGCTTGTTTATTTGTTTCTTCAATGACATCACAATTTATGCACAATACACTGCACAAAAAGCATGGAATACAGATGTGTATATTACAGGAAACTCCCGTTAAACTTTCCAACAAACTCCGGTAAACTCCCGAATTGTACCATATATTACCGTATATTAACTGTATATGCTGCTAAACTTGAGGTTTACGGGCAAAATACAGTGCCCATAATTGCCCGTTAACTCCTCTTTTCACGCAGTGATACATGGCCTACTTGTGTGCAAGGTGCAAGTCGGCAGAGAGAGAGAGAGAGAGAGAGAGAGAGAGAGAGAGCATTTCTAGTTTGTATCTGTGGTGCAACTTAACGTACGACAGAAAGAGCTGTTCCTCCAGCTGATGGTGACGCCGACGCTCTGACAGGCCTGGGCGTACGACTCCACGTTGTCGCACAGCGTGGCCGGCATGCCGTCGTACTCGCACATGTCGTACACGCAGTTCCCCAGGAAGGCCTCGGGGGGCACCAGAGAGTGGCAGGGCTCGAAGCGGTCGGAGAGGACGACCCCGGCACACTGCGCCTCGTACAGGGTCTCCTCGTCCGCCGTGCAGTCGGGGTGGACGTCCGGACGCATGTCTGGCTGGCAGCTGGAAGGGAACGGGATGGGAAGAGACTCCTTTAAAAGGTGGCCTTACACTAGGGCATTCACTTCTAGTCATTTTTACTAGTTGACTAGTTGCCTAGTTTACTAGTCGACTAGTCGACTAGTTGTTTAACCACCTTTTATGTTTAAAAAAAAAAAAAAAAAAGAAGAATTTTTTTTTTTTTTTTTTGGGAAATAAATATTTGTACATTTAAAAACTGTGTACATTGGTGACTATAACTATAATCTACCTGAGATTGAGGCCTACAAAATCGGGAAAAAAAATAAAAATATTTTTTTTTATCAACTAGTCGACTAGTACCAGCAAGGTCGACTAGTGGATTTACTAGTCGACTAGTAAACTAGTCGACTAGTTGCTTAATGCCCTACCTTACACTAGCCGATAATCGGGTATTTTTGACGCTCGGGGGGTGCCCGACTCAATCGGGAGCGATTCTCGGGCATAAATTATCGTCTAGTGTGAGTGTATAAAAGATCCAATCGTAATCCCTCCGATCTGCTCTGGGCCGCTCACAGCGCGATCGGCCCGAGGTGCGCCCGAGTTTTAAACCCGTGTAGTGTGTGCTGTATAAAATAATCGGATAAAATAATCGGGCCCGATTATCCTGTAGTGTGTGGTGCTATCAGATTTCAGATTGAAAAAAATCGGCTAGTGTAAGGCCACCTTAAGACAACCCCTGGAATGCTGCAGGGTAGACTCCGTGTCGGTTAAGTGTCCCACACGAGACGCTCACACTTAAATCGCTTGAACCGCAGCTAACCTGTTCTGTGCACATCATACTAGGTGAGCATTCAAGAGTTAGAGAAATATCTGTGATTTTACAAATACAGTGTGGGCCCACCCACTGTATTTATATCGGCCATGTCGTCTTATGTCGTCCTAAACAAATATTAAATGAAATTCCATAGGCTGCAATATGACTTCATCTTCAAAAGCCATGCATGTAAGTTCAAGTATTGTACTGTAGGGTTAAATGGTTAAAACCATACCAGTGTAAGTGGCCCTAAAGTGCAGGCATACATGCACTTTGTGGTGTGTAGAGAGGTGCAAATGTTAGCGTTTCACATCGATGGATGGCAAGAAACAGGAGGTGGATTCCACTGAGCCACGGGATAAGTCAAACAAACATCGCAGAGCTGTTAGGCCTCACTCACACCTTTTCGATCTAGCATACAACACCAGCTCAGTGGCCTTGTGGTTAGAGTGTCCGCCCTGAGACTGGGAGGTCGGGGTTCGATCCCCGGCCGGGTCATACCAAAGACTGTAAAAATGGGACCCAGTGCCTCCCTGCTTGACACTCAGCATCAAGGGTTGGATTGGGGGTAAGTACCTGCGATATACTAGCGTCATGTCCAGGGGGTGTACTTGTACATCAAGCGGCCTCACGCTACAGAAACAGGAGATAGGCTCCTGCCCTATGGGCCTCATGGCTCGGCAAGGCTACTTATACAACATTGATGCATGCTAGATGTAAACAAAGGGTTTGTTTACATCTTGCCCCAATGGAAGTCACATGGTTTGACACAACATTTGTGTTGTACGGCTTTCGGCTGTGTTTTTCGACTGCCCCCCCCTCCCCCTCACACAACAGAAATGTTGTGTCAAACCATGTGACTCCCATTGGAAATGCATTGCGAGCTTGCATCAGTAAACGAGTCTCATGCATCAGCTATACATCAATCTGTTGTGCACGTGTGAGTCAGGCCAGTGGCGTGCACAGACATTTAGAGGGGCAGGTGCTCAAGTGGAAAAAAGGGCACCTTGTGCAGCGTGTGGAACCGGCCCGGTTGCCTTAATAGTGTGAGATTTATAGATTTCGGGGCCTAAATAACATATTAGAAGCTTTTTTATCAAGAATTGATCAATGTCACCATGGTGCACAAACTGTACAGTGTACACTGTACTAAAAAAAAAAAAAAACTTTTTCAAAAGGGCACTTTTTTCTACAGGGAAAAGGGCTCTAGCACCCCCTAGTGTCTATCTGTGCACGCCACTGAGTCAGGCCCTACTCACCCAGGGTCGCTGTCTCCCTCAGACTTCCAGCTGTTTCCCAGTTGAATCACGTTGCTGGCCGGCTTCTTGTTGGGCATCAAGTCGTCGTCGGTGGCGTTGTGGTTGTAGTTACCACACATACCACACACCTGCAGAGAGACGTGCAGAGTTGACGTTACCACACACACACACACACACACACACACACACCTAGACAGATGGCAGAGTTACTACTTTGAAGCTGCAATTCACAAGTTGTTTTAATGAAAATAAAAGACAGGCCTTTTAACGTAAGTTTATGTACCGGCAGCTTTTTTTGTGTCATATCCCAGGGGTTCTCAACCCGTGGGTCGCGACCCCTCGGGGGGTCGCCAAATTATTTTAGGGGGTCCCCAAATTATTTTCAAAAAAAGTTTTTTTTTTAATTTTAATTTTCACGATTTTTCAAAAATAGCAGACCTACAAGCTCGTAGCGCGCCACTCGGTGGCGCGCTATGAGCTTGTAGATCTGCTATTTTTCAATAGCTAAATTATAACAATGCTTAAAACACCAAAAGGGGTTCCCGCCCAAAATGGTTTAAGGTTATTGTAGCAGTCAATTTATATTGGGGGTCGGGAGGGGGCGGGGCGGGGGTCCCGAGACATTGCCAAAGCATTTCCGGGGGTCCCCGGCCAAAAACGTTGAGAACCCCTGTCATATCCTGTTCTTATCGTGATGTCCTTCAGTTATTGATTGTCCGATATTTCTCTGTTTTATCTGTAAAGCACTTTGTGACTGTCATTGTCTGCAAAAGGTGCTCTATAAATAAAATGTACTTAATTAATTACACGGCTTGGTTGAATGATGGATTCTGATTGGCTTTCAGTGGTCTGTTACTGTATTTTTAAGGGGCGCTAGCGCCTTCTATAAACAGCTTTGGTCCCCACACGTCTCAAGATTTGCCACTGACAATGAAAGGGGAATTCAGGTCAAATGTCCGCTAAATCTTGTCCCCACACGTCTCAATATTTGCCATTGACAATGAACGGAGAAATTACGCCAGAATTCCGCAAAATATGACGTAAACATCAAAACATTAAACGCCATGACATTACGTCATATGTAAACGAGCAAATCGGCTAGCCAATCACATGGTGGTTGGTAGGAGCGCTTGGCCAATAAGGGACCACCTTATGTACCTTATGTAGCAATGTCAAATGTCCGCTAACATAAATTGATGTACGATGACAAGAGCGCCCCTCATTTCACACGGGTGTGATTTTTCAATAATAACCACCTATGGACACAGCCTGATCACCTGGCTCAGATATCAATGCACGGCGCTCCATAGTGTTAATCTAACTCACGCACAAACTAAACCAAATTGTACACTCTCAGAGTGAACGACTGCGTTCCCCCAGAATCTCGCTATAGAAGGTCGACGGTCCTTGGCTATACCTTGTTGAAGTAGTCCCCGGGAACGGTGATTTCCAGATGGTGGTTCCCGTCAAACTTGACCTGCAGGCCGAAGTCGGTCTCCAGCATGCTGAAGACGCCGCTGTTCAGCACCTTGGCCCCCGTGACGGACATAGGGGTCCGCACGCGCCGCCCGTTCATCTGAGGAGGGGGATGGGCCGGGTAGAAGTATATTTAGTGGTAAGTGGTTAAATAGCTCTTTCTAAAACGGGTAGTCCCAATACTTGATTCTGATTGGCTGGTTACCGTCACGTGACCGGTGTAAATTTTCACCGATAACCCACACCTTCAATCACTTTATATCATTCGCAGCTGATTCGGCATCTCTGTAGCTGTACTGGGGAAGGGGAGCGCTTGATTGCCTTGCAAACCCATGCCGTGGGTCTAAGCACCGCCCGGCTCATATGACTGTGAATGTGTGGCTCCAGGCGGCCCCGTAAAGACATCAAGCGCTATTCTCCCGTCACATAGCCTACTTGCAGCAAAACAAGGACGTGATGTGGCTCGCTCTGGTGGCGCAAAGCGTAGCTACTTTTGTGAATTTAATAGTTTTATTAGGTTAATATTGCTATATGTTTGTAACCGTTTTAGAAAAGCAATAAGCCACTCGAGGCTGCGCCTCGGGTCTAGCCTGGATCCAGCCCAAAGACCCCGCCCACTCTCTGAGTGGACTGAGTCTCTTGGTCTGGTGTTGCACTGTGAACCTATAATTTCTTCGGTACAAAAATGTATTATCCAATGACAATCGGTGGTGGGGGTGGGTCTAACAAACAACCAATCAGCGCCGAGTCCCGTTTTCAGCGTCATCACGCAGCGCAACACACAGAGGAAGGAGAGAAAAACAACACCAATGGCTACTGGTTGAGGGAAATTCTAATCCCTTCCCCCTTGAAATCGCTCAGACAGGAGACAATGTCAGACTGAAGCTTCAAGAAAGCTACAGTCTGATAATCAGGCTACCTCGGGTCTGCCTACGCCCCCAGCCATTGACTCGGTGCTATTAGAATGTCTGACACCCTGCCCCAAACCCTAACCTAACGGGTGAGTCTTAACCGGCAACGCATGTCGGGAGCCACGGGTGAGTCTTAACCGGCCACGCATGTGTGGGACTGTTGCATGTGGGACTCTTAGTACGTCAGAGCAGTGTATGGGCCCCTTCAGTAACAGGGTTCCCTCCGTATGGGCCCCTTCAGTAACAGGGTTCCCTCCGTATGGGCCCCTTCAGTAACAGGGTTCCCCCGTATGGGCCCCTTCAGTAACAGGGTTCCCCGTATCTCCAGCTCTTATGAGTAAACATAAAAATGCATTTTCAGTTCAGGATACCAATTTTATCCAATCAGGAGGAGAGAGATACAGGATAAACAGGATTCTTTCTTTCTTTCTTTCTTTCTTTCTTTCTTTCTTTCTTTCTTCCACAAAAGATAAATACGGTAAATAAAATGGTTTAAACCAGGGGTGGGCAACTTTGATGATGGCGAGGGCCAATATATTTCCGCACTCACTCCAGAGGGCCACAGTGCATATTACTGTCGTAGAAAAAATAGCCGATCTACAAGTTCGAAACGCGTTGCAATGCGACGCGTTTTGAGCTTGTAGATCAGCTATTTTTGCTATATTTGAATTGGAATCCTGAAATGCATTTAGTTATAGTTATGTTAACTTTATGAACTGCTAACATAACTACATTGGACACAAAAAGACAACATCTTAATACTAGTCATTAAGTAATTAAAGCGGGTCATGTTTGCAGATTTGGAATTGTAACAGCTGCAATCAATACTATATCAGTATTCTGATATTAACATGCGGGCCGCATTAAGTGAAGGTGGGGGCCGCATGTGGCCCCCGGGCCGCCAGTTGCCCACCCCTGGTTTAAACCAAAACATACAGTATACTTTTAAAGATCTCTCAGCTAGTGTAATCATTAGATAAACTTTACATTCTGCCTGCATAAGGCATTCTCTGCCTCATTAGTTCTTGTGTTGTCCTTTGCTCTTATTTTCCAACTCATTACCTTTATAATGTGGCCTCTCACATGTACAGCAGTGCTTGGCTTAGCTTTTCATGGAATGTGCCGTGTCGGCACAATAACGCATAATCCTTATCATTAGTCTAGTCACTTTTGTTTTGCTCAATTAAAGCAGTGGTTCTCAAAGGGGGGGACCCCAAGGGGGTTCCAGGGGGTCCCGCCAGCAAAATGTGTTGATAAACCATCACAATCTGTTTAAGTACTTTAACTCTAGTACATCATCCGTTTGAAAATAGCCTACAAGCTCACACAAAACAAAACATTTATGGGGGTCTGCGGCCAAATAATTAATTAATTTAGTGGTCCTTGACATGAAAAAGCTTCCTCTCCCAGTGCCGTCTCTAGGCACTAATCAAAGGGGGCACTTATTTTTTCAAACCCCCCCTATGTATAACAAATAGTCGCCTAGTAACAAAGTGATGCTTAGCACCAACAACAAACAAAGAAATACACATATGTTGAGCATTATAATGTCTTCTGCATGCATATATTACCTTGTATTTCTATTAACTATATTCAATTAATTTGAACATGTATATATTTACAATAATCATGAAGAACTTATAGATTTAACATTTGTAAAACATTAAAATATTGGTAGGGTAGGGTACTACTGGCCAATCTGGACTGGAGGGGCACAAAATCCAATCTGGGGGGGCAATGCCCCCCAATGCCCCCCTGTAGAGACGGCACTGCCTCTCCTGTCCCCTCCCCTCCCCTCCCCTCCCCTCCCCTCTCCTCTCCTCTCCTCTCCTCTCCTCTCCTCTCCTCTCCTCTCCTCTCCTCTCCTCTCCTCTCCTCTCCTCTCCTCTCCTCTCCTCTCCTCTCCTCTCCTCTCCTCTCCTCCCCTCCCCTCCCCTCCCCTCCCCTCTCCTCTCCTCTCCTCCCCTCCCCTCTCCTCTCCTCCCCTCCCCTCCCCTCTCCTCCCCTCCCCTCCCCTCCCCCTCTCCTCCCCACCCCTCTCCTCCCCACCCCTCTCACCAGGACTCTCTTGCTCTTCTGCAGGGTGACGACGACGTCGCCGGGCAGATACACGGTGGCCGAGCGGATGTAGGAGGCCTCCGGCTGCCCGCGCTCCTCGTTTTTGGCCACGATCCTGAAGGGCGTCACGTTGGTGCTGTTGCACACCTGGATGAGGAGAGACACGGGAGTTATACGATCAAACGGAACAGCACTGCGACACCGTACACGCTTCGGTCCGCGGAGGCCGATGATAATGCAAACACTGCTGTAATTTAAAGTAAACAACATTAATGATAGTGCTGTCAAAGAAGTCTATGAAGCTATCTATGCCATCTATGAAAAGGTTAAATGTGCAACACAATTGTATACTATGTATCAGTGGTTCCCAAACTTGTCAGGTCGAGACCCGAAAGAGAGCTTAGACGTTAGATTTAGACCCAACACTGGTGAAAATAGCAGATCTATAAGCACACAACGTGTCGCGAGCTTGTAGATCAGCTATTTTCACAAACTCTTAATTATTATCATTTTATGTAATTTCTTCGATTTGTTTGTTTTAAAATGTATACAATTGTTTTACATTGTGAAATATACTGTATGTTTTTTTCATGTAGGAAACTAACTAAGTAGTTAAACTGTACTTGGTGCGTTCTTTTTCAGCCTACAGTAATAGTATACATCAAGTCTCTTCGAAAATTGCAGAACATTGCAGATCTACAAGCCCACAATACGCTGTGAGCTTGTAGATCTAGCTATTTTTGATGAATGTAACCCCACGAATAGGAATTGCTGGGGTTTAAGTGGTTAAACGCCAAGTTATAAACGTTATTTTCAGTCTGTCCGTACTGGAAACAAATACTCTCTCCAGTTTTCCTAGTAACATACTGTATCTTTGGGAGCAAGATTTTCATATTTACGTACTGTTAATATGACCAAAGGTGCCATTTAGGCCTGACCTCGAGATAAAAAAAGAATCTTCTAAATCCTCCAGTTTTCTGAAATAAATATTTTCACGATTTTTCAAAAATAGCAGACCTACAAGCTCGTAGCGCGCCACTCGGTGGCGCGCTATGAGCTTGTAGATCTGCTATTTTTCAATAGCTAAATTATAACATGTTTAAAACACCAAAAGGAGTTCCCGCCCAAAATGGGCTAAGTAAAGTAATTCAGGGGGTGCCATGTTCTTTACATGGAGGGTGAGCTGAGCCAAAGACGTTTGAGAACCACTGGTCTAAAAAATCACTGTAACACAGCACTTATTTCAAAGCTGCAACCCTTCAAGACATTTTGTTTCAGCCAGCTCTCCCCTCGCCTGCAGTATAGGCCTATACAGTAGCTACCTTCCCCAGGCTCCTTGACTAACAAACACTTAACCCGTTTTGACCATGGGAACGATTCTGCAAAATGTCTTCTAAATCCCGACTGTTTTCTTGAAAAAGATATGTTTCTGTGTCAGTGGTTCTCAAACATTTTCATGTCAAGGACCCCCAAGATTATATGTAATTGGCCACCGACCCCATCTGAAAATATGTTGTTTCAGGGACCTCCCAGAAGCAAAGATTTGAGTGAAAAACGTTCGCTCTGAAAGAATATATTCAAACATTTGGGCCACATTTTCATGATTTTTCAAAAATAGCAGATCTACAAGCTCGTAGCGCGCCACTCGGTGCCGCGCTATGAGCTTGTAGATCTGCTATTTTTCAATAGCTAAAGCATAACGTAATGCTAACACCAAAAGGGGTTCCCGCGCAAAATGGATTAATATAGTGGCTTCCCTGGGTGCTAATGAAAAGGCTTTCACATGAATTATTCATCGTGTATCTGGCTATAACTAAATTCAATCCCCTCTTCATCCATATATATACTAGTCTACTACTACATCATCGAACAAATTGGAAACATTATCTTTAGACTTGCTGTTGGAGAATTGCTTTCTTTATCCTTTTCCATTGGTCTATGGCAGTGTTTCCCAATTTGGGCGTGAGTAAATATCCATTTATGTATTTGTTTTCTACATTTAGTTATTTCTAAATCAAAGGCCTGACGTCGAAATTAAAAAAACGTTCGCTCTGAAAGAATATATATTCAAAGATTTGTGCCGCATTTTCACGATTTTTCAAAAATAGCAGACCTACAAGCTCGTAAGCGCGCCACTCGGTGGCGCGCTTACGAGCTTGTAGATCTGCTATTTTTCAATAGCTAAAGTATAGCATAATGCGTAGTTAAAACACCAAAAGGGGTTCCCGTCCAGAATGCGTTAAAGATTTCAAATTACCGGTAAATGTATTTTTTTCCAAAATAATCCGGTATTTTTCACTAGACTTTTGGGTCTCAATGCTAAAACATTTGGGAAGTAACCACTGGCTTATAGTCATATGCATACATCTTGAACCATGCCTGATACAGTGCGTCACCAATGACGTGCTAACGTGCTAATAATTTAAGCTTTGTGTGCCAACACTGATAATGCGGCATACAGAGCCTGACCTTTTCGTGATGGATTATAAATTAAGCTCAACACACATTCGCTGACAGTAAAAAAAAAATAATAGCCTTAAAGACTAGCCGTAAAGAGCAGAAAGAGGTGGAGAAATGTTGAATGCTGAGTCAGAGAGTGGCTCTATACAACCTCAGCCTGATGAACTAAAAGTCTAATCTCCCTCGAGCTATAGGGAATGGGTTCTATCATGCACACTCGCCATTTTGTAAAGAACTCGGGCCCCTTCCCTATACTTCCTTCACAGGTGTTACCAATGCTACTAATGAAGGCTCTGTTCCATTCTGGTCAAACAGAGTCAGGGTGCTGCTATAGAGGGTATGCGCATGCTTAAAGTGAATGGCACATCGAGTGGCAAATCGAGTGGCAAAGCAACAGGCAAAGTGAGTTTAACATTGTTTAATGTTGTTTAATGCAATCAGATATGACTTTTCTCTGTGGATGTATGGGGCTGTCAAGGCCAGAAAGTAGTTTTTTGCCACTCAGTAGGTGTTCCTGCATAACTTCCTGGTTTGATGATGATGTCACGTGCATACCCTCTATTGTGCATGTTGGCTCACTGGAAACACTCTGCTACACCAGTGGGTCTCAAAGTGTCCTTGAGTGGGTTGAGCGTTATGAAATTAAAAGGTTTGAGAACCACTGTACACTAAATGGAACAGAGCCTTTATTAGTATCATCAGTAACACCTGTGAAGGAAGCAGGGAAGGGGCCCAGAAGTAGGAAGAGTTATTCTGTGTGCACAGAGCCTATTCCCTTTGGCTTTACTTGCGGTTTACTTATACACATATTATACATACCTCCACCAGAGTGTAGGTACATGTGCCCATGTAGGTGTGCATGACGCCGTCAAAGGTGTAGTAGTGGGGGTCCCCGGCCACGTGACACACGCCCTTACCTACAGACACAACGACGTGGAGAAAGGACACATGTCACAAGTCTTATCTAAACAATTCTTCTTTGATCATTCAAAGACATTCAGAGGTTTTATTTGCCTTTCACTCATTTAGATTTTTCAAAGAGCGGGGGTGGGGGGAGCGGGTCGGGGGAGGTGAGCATTTTAACTCTTTGAGTGCCAGGTATTAACCCATTTAGGCCTGACCTTGAAATTAAAAAAAAATATTCTAAAGCCTCCAGTTTTCTGAAATAAATATTTTCACGATTTTTCAAAAATAGCAGACCTACAAGCTCGTAGCGCGCCACTCGGTGGCGCGCTACGAGCTTGTAGATCTGCTATTTTTCAATAGCAAAATTATAACAATGTTTAAAACACCAAAAGGGGTTCCCGCCCAAAATGGGTTAATGATTTAATTAATCCGCCAGTGCCAGAGTTTTCATAATTTGTACCTTAATACAACGTAGTCAGAGGCACAAACATCAATCGCAACCATTGGTTCACGAGTTACAGGCCGTGGGAAAAAAAGCGTATTTTGACCAAAAACACACTTTCCCCAGTTTCCCACTCCTACTCCTGTTGTATGTTTCTCCTAGCAACCGAGGATCATTCAGACGGTTGGCGACAAGCGCCCTCTAGAGTTTAACACTGAAAACACAAAATCTCGTCTTTCTCGCCTTTGGTAAATGGTGCATTTATATGGCGCTTTTATCCAGAGCGCTTTACATAGATTGTGCATCACATGCACCCATTCATACACCGATGCCGGAGGAAACCATGTAATGCACCAACCGGCACATCGGGAGCAATTACAGGTTCAGAGTCTTGCTCAAGGACACTTCGACACCAACTCTTTGGCACCCAGGACTTGGCTACAACCTATCTCAAACTCTCACCCTAAACCTAACCTCCCACGGGGCAGCACACCTAAACCTAACCTTAACCCATGTCTAACCAATGACTAGTCTAAACTAAGTATGCACCCCAGGCGAAAATATTTGGTGTGTGTTTGTTTGGGTGTTCAGTGCAGTGTACCTGTGTTGTGACAGTCCAGTACCCCCTCCACCACGCCACACTCCTGGGCGGCGCCACAGCGCCACGGCTCACAGGTGACGTTTCCGTTGCCGTTACATCTACATCGCTCTGAGCAGT
>NC_136802.1:37695598-37778098 GCF_951216825.1 Electrona antarctica | reverse complement strand
GTACAGTACAGTACAGTAGGCTACAGTACAGATTAGGACATTTTCAGCCATTTAACTTTCCTCCAGCTCAGAGGTTCTCAAACCATGGATGGGGGCCACAAGTGAGGTCACAGAAAGGTAACAACTGAAAAAAATTAAAGTATCATAAGATTTAAGTCTATTCAATCTACAGTTGATTTTGTCGACAAAAAAACATCCGGGCCTTGATGGTGTCATAATGCCTGATTTTACACTGAAAATAGCCGACCTGTGAGCTTGTAGATCTGCTATTTTCAACAGTGCAACACCCGAGCAGAACCAAACATGAAATAAATTTTCTATTAGTTCTACTGGATCTCTTCTCCACTTGTCCCTCCCTAAAATGTTACAGTAGTCTAGTTTTTATTGCTGACGAAATTGTCATCATAGCTTCGTTTTTATCAGTGAAAGAAGGGAGTCGATGAACACATTTCGCCATAGTTTAGGTCCCTTACCACACATGCCACAGAGCAGGCCGCTGTAGGCGCCGGGGAGTTGCACGTCTGCGTGGTGGTTGCCGTCAAAACGCACCCTGAGGCCAAAGGTCGTCTCCAGGGCCACAAACTTTCCACTCAGGTAGATCTTGACGCCGTTAGGCAGGTCGACAGGAGTGCTCACCCGGGTTCCGTTCACCTGAGACATGATATTATGGATGTCAATCATTACTATGTTGTTGCTGTCGAGCAGAAAACCATTTAATTTTAACTTTATATATATATATATATATATTTTTTTTTTATCAACACCCTACTGTACTTACATGAAAGCATTTAACCCATTCAGGCCTGACGTCGAAATTTAAAAAAAAAAAGTTTTCTAAATCATGACAATTTTCTGAAAGATTTGAGGCACATTTTAACGATTTTTCAAAAATAGCAGACCTACAAGCTCGTAGCGCGCCACTCGGTGGCGCGCTATGAGCTTGTAGATCTGCTATTTTTCAATAGCTAAATTATAAATTATAAATGTTTAAAACACCAAAAGGGGTTCCCGCCCAAAATGGGTTAAAGTAGCAGATCTGCATGCTCAAAGCATGGCGTCAAGCGTTTTGAGCTTTTACTGTAAATCTGCTACTTTTGCTATTTTTGAATTTAAATCATGAAAAGTAACAGTGGATGAAATTTGTTTTTGTTCCCATCATGTCATTATTCCAAGAAAAAAGGGAAGAAGGGGGGGCATTTTCCACAAATCGTACAAATAAAGGGCTTTTATTACTGCGTTTACTGTACCAATACTACTGCTACTACGGTTAGGCATGGTTCTATAATAGAACTTCTATTGAGGTTATGGTTAGAGTTACAGTTAGAGTTAGGCGTAGTAATACTTACAAAAAACGCATGGAAGAGGTTGAACACAAGGAAGAACACGGAATGACTGGCAATCACCTCGACTACGAGGCACAGCTGAGTTTTGCTGATGATGTGAACTGGGCATTCTAATGACACTGATTTGACAGTGATCGTTTTCTTCTAACCTGAACTTTGCGTCCCTTGCCGAGGATGACGGTCGTGTCGTACACGCTGACCACGACGGCCCGGACGTACGAGATCTTCCTGTTGCTGCCGCGGTGCTCGTTCTGGGTGTCCACGGTGAAGTACGGCAAGCCGGAGGTCTCGTTGCAGGGCTTGGTGAGGGTGTAGGAGCAGGCGCCCATGTAGTTGTGGGTCCTCTTGTCAAAGGTGGTGTAGTGGGGGTCGCCCGACACCGAACACATGCCCGTAGCTGCAGGGAAGAGCAGTGAGAGTTTAGTTTAGTTTAGTTTAGTTTAGGTGCGTGCGTGCGTGCGTGCGTGCGTGCGTGCGTGCGTGCGTGCGTGCGTGCGTGCGTGCGTGCGTGCGTGCGTGCGTGCGTATATTAGTAGAATTTGAGAAATAGACACTGTGAGAACCATTTTCCTGGTCCTCACAAGAAAACTGTTTGTTTTATGGTTAAAATAGCAGATCTATAAACTCGCTAGAATGCAGAAAAGGAACGGCTAACTGTATCTTTGCAGGCGGCTGCCAGTGTCATCGCAGAATTAGGGATATGATGATAATTTGTAACATTAATGTCCTCAAATATTTAGTGTAGTAGACGTGAATATAATAGTAAATGCAGTAATACAAACTATTGTGTGTGTGTGTGTGTATGTATGTATGTATGTATGTATGTGTGTGTGTGTGTGTGTGTGTGCCGTACGTAGATCATGGCAGCCATATTCTCCATCTTGCAGCGTGCAGCTCTGGGTGACCGGGGCACAGCTCGTGTTGTGACACTGGATGGAGCCTCCTCCCTGGCACACACACTTCTGCTCGCAAGCGTCCAGGTACCACTCATCACCCACCTGACACACACACGCATGCGGACACACACACACACACGCATGCGGACACACACACACACGCATGCGGACACACACACACACACACACACACACACACACACACACACACACACACACACACACACACACACACACACACACACACACACACACACACACACACACACACACACACACACACACACACACACACACACACACACACGTTAAAAACAGGCTGACATTGTTGTTCTAATAGATCCAGTGTAGTTAGTATTTAGTGACAAGCTCCTGTTTCCACTGGTTCAATCTTTATAAAAAACACCAAAAACCTCATTCACACTTTTTCAAGTAGCAAAAATAGGCTCTCTACAAGCAGCAGATATTTGCGCTATACGTTTATGTGACACTGACTGCTGTACAACAAAGTAGGGAATTCATTTAACAAAAAAATAAACTGTTCAAAGTTTAAATTCGGAGATGCAAGGTCTGTAACGATATTATGAGATTCAGCCCCGAGGCTGCAGAACGGGTTCATTCCTCAATCTATCATCCCCTGTGTGTTCTGTGTCAGACTGTTCTTGTTCCCGTGTTTTAAGGACACAGCGTCCCATCATGCTCAATTTGTTTCATTGGTAAATCAGTTTATGTCTGTAGTGAACACGGCCTGTCCCCAGAATGTACTGTAACCTCACTTTACCTTACCTTACTGCTTTATTGGATCATTTGCCTATGTGGATTATTTGGATTATACGGAGGCCTGCCTGCACTACTTATTATGAGACTGCCAACTACAGTTCAGTTTAAGCTCACAATAATTGTAAACTAAGACTAAATATATTGACAATTTTGTCAACAAATTAATACTAAAATGTTAAGATATCTATAGTCGACTAAAACTAGACTAAAGGTAAAACATTTCAGATGACTAAAATATGAATACAACTTAACAGAACTTTATTCAAATGACTAAAACTAAATCAACATTTGCTGTCAAAATCAACACTGCTCACAATGCATCGCACCCCGACACGTTGTGTTCTTGTAGAGCGGCTATTTTTGAAAACCTTTGAACAATCTTGAACTGAAACATTGTGAATTATTTGTACATTTTGGGGAATAATCCTGAAAGTTTCACTAGTCATTGGCGTGAGTGAAAACGCTTGAGTGACTGGTGACTCACGGGATGGTAGTCTCCACTGGGGTCCACACAGCCGCAGTCCCTGAGCGGGACGCACTTGTCGTCGCTGAGGATGAAGCCGGCGTCGCACTTGCAACCCTCCACGCACGTGTCCTCGCAGCCTGCCGGCCCGCCGCCAGTACCCACGCACGTCTCCGGACACGCACTCACACACAGCGAGTACGAGGAGTTAGGAGGACAACTCAGAGCTGGATGGATGGATAGAGAGACAGACAGAGAGAGAGAGAGAGATAATTACTTTATTAATACTCAACATTATACACAATATACAGCATACATTGCATCTTAACTGTTCCACAGTTTCACTTTACAATTACAATTTTACAATTTAGGCATTTAGCAGACACTCTTAATCCAGAGCGATTTACATTAAGCAATAACAAAAAGCATGGCATACATCACAGTGGAGTATCTATGTAAACTGTATACTATACTATATTATACATACTATAAAGTGATATGACTACATAAAAATGCAATTCTAGTGCTGTCTACGTAACATGCTATAAGTCTGTTTAAAATACTATCTAAGTCTACATAATGTGCTATATTTAAAATACTATTTAAGTCTACATCAAGTGCTACTGTATCTAAGGGGCTAGTGCTACGGGCCATGGTGGAGTCTGAAGAGGTGGGTTTTCAGACTACGGCGGAAGATTGGGAGTGAGGCTGCAGTTCTGATTGTGATGGGGAGTGCACACTTTATGTGTAGTGCGTTGACGCTAAGGGTACAGAAGTTAATAGACACGATCAATGTAATCGTCGTTAAACTTTCAAAAACAAATCCATATCATCTTCTTTTTTTGTGTTAGACAACCACTGATTTAAAAGGCTTTCGTAGATTACTATTACTGGACCAATAAAGCATCCAATCATATAAATCACACATACACCGCAGTCCGCCCGGCGACAGACTGTGTTCCAGTATACTTACGGCAGAAGGCGGGGGTCCTCCAGGGGTGCACGGTGGCCCCAGCACTGTGACACGCGTCGGTGTAGACCTGCAGCTGGTCACACAGCGCCCCCTGCTGCCCGTTGGACTCACACATGTCATACACACAGGCCTGGAAGAATGGAGTGGGATCCACCACCGCGATACACTCCCTGGAGGACGGAGGTATAGAGAGGTGCAACGGTTCATCAAACTAATCAATGTAATACATTATAAAAATACAAATTAATAACCATATAGTGTTTTGTATTTGTTGATGAGATGTATTATCGTGTTGCTTCTATGTTGATTCTTTTTGGTTAATTTCACCCACTTTTTGAGGGGCGATGTCCAGCTTTTGCTGTATGTAACCCGATTTTTGCCCCAACACAAACATTAATACTATGTTGATTTTTTTGGTTAATTTCACCCACTTTTTGAGGGGCGATGTCCAGCTTTTGGTGTATGTAACCCGATTTTTGCCCCAACACAAACATTAAATGCCATTGACAATGAATGGACACCGTTGAGTGTTTGTGTAAACACAAACATTGCATAACACGAACATTGATGACGACGAAGATGAGGAAGCAAATTGTGATTGGCCTTCCGATGTACGATGATAAGAGCGCCGCTCACTTCACACGGGTGTGATTGTTTCACTTCTATAAACCTGTGATGTGACAATAAAGCTGATTGATGAATAGATACTGTACGTAGGACCGCAATGGAAATAGGCCCTCGTGCTGTTTACATTTCTGACCAATAAAGTATTCGATCAGGCAATCAAAACATCATTCAAAAACATTATTCGATTCATAATCGGTTCCTATTTTGGGCATGAAATTATAGACAAAATATTTCACTAAAATGTTGTGAAGGGTGCCGATGGCCTAGTGGTTAAGGCACTGGCACATACCACATAATAGGCTCTAATGCAGCTTGACAGCGAGGCTTGGGTTCAATTCCCAAATAAAAGGCAGAAACGGCATTCAATGTGTTAAACATAAAAAAACCACATAGAATAAGTATGTGCCTTAAGCCAAATGACATCATTGACATGATGGTAATATCATGGAGATATTTTAATTTACTTGGCCCACAATGATCAGATTACAATAATCCATGATGTGATCAAAGTACTGAGAGGACCATCAGCACGCACATGCGCGCGCACACACACACACACACTTTTGTTGACAGTGTCTTCCCAAGATTATCTACCGTATCAAGCAATCTTATCTCAGATTGCAATAATACCTTACTCTAATCTGGATAATGTAACATAGCTTCTCTCCCCCCCGCCCCCCCCCAACCACACACACACACACACACACACACACACACACACACACACACACACACACACACACACACACACACACACACACACACACACACACACACACACACACACACACACACACACACACAGGGCCGGTCCTGAGCAATCTGGCGCCCCAAGCAGGATTTTTCGCGGCGCCCCCCCCCCCCCCTTGTTTTATTTAAAAAAATAAGTTTTTTTACTCTGTCCCAAAAATTGAGGAGACACTGTGGAGGCACTGGGGGGACAGTGGGGACACTGTGGAGGCACTGGGGGTCCATTGGGGAGGCACTGTGGGGACACTGGGGAGGCTCTGTGGAGGCACTGGCGGGACACTGGCACTGGGGAGACACTGGGGAGGTACTGGGGAGGCACTGGGGGGGCACTGGGGGGACACTGGGCAGACAGAGTTGGGACAGAGTAAAAAATAAAAAATAAATAAAATGTTTTTTTTTTTTTTTGGCGCCCCCCCCCCCCCATGGCGCTCGAAGCCGCTGCTTCGTCGGCCTGTAGGAAGAACCGGGCCTGCACACACACACACACACACACACACACGTGTATGTGTGTGTATAGTCACCTGAAGGGTCCAGCAGGGTCCTTGAGTTTACCACATTTCTCTGGTTTGACCACCTCAGCCTGCAGCGTCGGGTCACACACAGGGTCTGGCTTGGTTCCGGGTGTGCATCTGTTAAAAATAATAAAAATAATAAAATAATAATAATTAAAAAATATATATATATGATATGTAAACAAAACATACACATATTAATGTTATATTTTTGGTTCAAATGCTCTATATTCTGATATAACTTGTTGCTATAAAGTGTTCAGTAATAGTGGTCTCCCTGTCTCTCCAGGTAAACAGGAAATGTGTATATATAGTGTATAGTGAGTGAAATTTGAAATGATGACACAGTGATGATGAGCAGACAACAGAACATTATGAAACTGAAGCCACGTCATTTGTCCTGATTGGATGAAATAGAATCCACCTCTCCTGTTTATTAAAGCTGCACTACGTAACTTGAGACTATATTTACTGTGTATGAAATAGCTGGAGAGAAGAGGAGACCCCTGTTATTGAACAAACACTATACTGTAGCAATCTCTTTAACTTAGGCCTGACCTCAAAATTAAAAAAAAATCTTCTAAATCTTCCAGTTTTCTGAAATAAATATTTTCATGATTTTTCAAAAATAGCAGACCTACAAGCTCGTAGCGCGCCACCCGGTGGCGCGCTACGAGCTTGTAGATCTGCTATTTTTCAATAGCTAAATTACAACACCAAAGGGGGGTTCCCGCCCAAAATGGGTTAATATAACAATATAGAACTTTTTTAACTAAAACAAAACAACCTTTAAAACCGTGTGGAGTAAACCGTGTGAAGGTATAGCATATACTGTGTATTCATTATTAGTCACTTTACTGCACAAAACTTATTTTACGGGCCTGTAGGAGGCTAGCTGTCTATAAGAAGGTCTGTCTGTGTGTCTTTTTTGTTTAACTTAGACATGGTGAAATAGTGGAAATAGAGACCTGCATCCTCAGTTGTGACCTTGTAGATTGGATATTATTTTCATTATTAACTAGGGCATACGTGGTTATTAAGTGGCATAATGCATTTCTGTAAGATTGGGACCCTAGACAACCCCTGATATTGACAACTGACGTCACAGGGGTGACATCACAGAAGACAATTACGATTGGAGCCACAACGCTCCCATGTTGATCCCGAGATCCAACATGATCCAACTTCTAGTTGGTAAGACATAGAGCCATATACCTGTCTCTATACTGTATATAAACCCAATCATCCCTGCTGATCTCCCCAAGGCATGTGGTTCCCAAAGTGGGGCCCGGGGACCCCCAGGGGTCCTTGAGGGAGTTCCAGGGGGTCCCCAGCTAAATGATAGTTTGGAACCAAATGGACCCATCACAGGAACCAAAATGGACCCATTACATTTGTACACTCTCAGAGTTAAATTAACATTGATTTTAAAATATAAATTGGGGTCCCAGAGATATAAATGCCATTAAATGGGGCTCTGTAGTCCTTAATTAATTAAACGGGTTGAGAATCACTGCTAGAGCCGTACAAATCTTCTCGTATGGGGGTCCCTGGAATATCTTTTCAAATGGGGGTCCGAGGGCTAATTAGTGTCAATTTGGGGGTCCTTGATTCCCTAAGGAACTCGGCACATTCCCACATCACGTGTCCCAGAGTCCCGCAGCAGGCCGCCACAAACTCACGAGTCATCCTCGTCCTCGTCCGTCTGCCAGCTGTTGCCGAAGTCGTTGGTGTTTCCCGCCAGCGTGCCGTCTGGCTTGGCGAAGTCGTTGCCCGGTTTGCCGTCGTTGTCGCCGCACAGGCCGCACATCTGGTCATGGTAGGAGCTGGAGGGGAGGAGAGGGTCGAGAGAGGAGGGGAGGGGAGAGAGAATTAGAGATTAAGGAATGAAGACGACGCTTAATCAGGCTTAACCCATTTTGTGCGGGAACCCCTTTTGGTGTTTTAAACATTATGTTATAATTTAGCTATTGAAAAATAGCAGATCTACAAGCTCATAGCGCGCCACCGAGTGGCGCGCTACGAGCTTGTAGGTCTGCTATTTTTGAAAAATCGTGAAAATGTGCCTCAAATTTGGAATATATATTTTTTCAGAACGAACGTTTTTAACTCAAATCTTTGCTTCTGGGGGGGTCCCTGGAACAACATATTTTCAGATGGGGGTCGGAGGCCAATCACAGATCATTTTTGGGGTCCTTGACATGAAATATTGAGTGATATAATATAGGCCTAGAAACATAGGTATTTCAGAAAACTGTCAGGATTTAGAAGACATTTTTTTTTCAGGCCTAAACGGGTTAAAGACCCGATATAAGTATTGGCCCTTTTTATTCCCATGGGAATAAATACAAGGTTAGAGAGGAGAAAAGACCGATAGAAACAATCTAATGAAGCATCATGAGTCAATTATAGTCAAAGACACGTCATGAGTGGAAGGAGGAGGAGTAAACGCTATATTTCTAGCCCGTGTGTCATGCACGGAAATAGCGGACCTACAAGCTCGACGACGTTGTGAGCTTGTGGATCGGCTGTTTTCTATTTCGGGCTTAACTCATTTTGGGGCGGGAACCCCTTTTGGTGTTAGCATTATGTTATGCTTTAGTTATTGAAAAATAGCAGATCTACAAGCTCATAGCGCGCCACCGAGTGGCGCGCTACGAGCTTGTAGGTCTGCTATTTTTGAAAAATCGAAGAACCACTGACATAGAAACATAGCTTTTTCAGAAAACTGTCAGGATCTAGAAGACATTTGTAGAATCTGATCTCAGGTCAAAATGGCTTAAAGACGTGATAATTTACTTTACAAAAAAAAAAAACTCATTATTTATACGTAATTGTGCCGTGCGCGAGAATAGCCAATCGACAAGTTCGACAACGTGGCGCAAACAAGCCGAGTTGTGAGCTTGTAGATCTGGCCATTTTCACATTCTCCAAGGCTTAAAGATTTAGGCGGCATGAATGGATGAGGATTTGCTCGAGCACGGACGTCGGACGCGTTTGTCTGACCTTTGAACTCGGCCTGTATACCTGCGGTACACCAACACGACGTGTGCACGTCATCGCTCTCCAATCAGACATGTTCGTATACGTCTTAATGCCTGCTATGTTTAGATATTAATCATTGAGATTATTGTAATACGCAATCCTTCTTATCGTAAAGGACGAATCCCTGGGAAAATAGTGCTTCCATACTTTTAAAGCTGGGAATCGGGAATAAAATTGTTTGTTTTAACTTTAACCTATTGATATGGTCTATCTCAGTGGTTCTTAAAGTGGGGTCCGGGGACCCCCAGGGGGTCCTTGAGGGAGTCCCAGGGGGTCCCCAGCTAAATGATAGTTAGGAACCAAATGGACTCTTATGGGTCTGTAACTCTGAGTTAAATTAACTTTGATTTTACAATATAAACTGGGGGTCCCAGAGATAGAAATGCCATTAAATGGGGGTCCGTAGACTAATGCATGTCAAACTGGGGGTCCTTGAAATTAAAATGGTTGAAAATCACTGCTAGGGTTGTTGTTTTTTTGTCTTTGTCTTTTTTTTTGTCTGCCCGCTCTTTCTTCTTTTTCTCCTTCTGAAATGTACACTCTGAAGCGATATTGCCCTTTGCCCCTGTTAAGTGTTGACTTGATGCCATATGTAGTCCTGAAAATAGCAGATAGTCCTGAAAATAGCAGACCTACAAGCTCGTAGCTTGTAGGTCTGCTATTTTTGAAAAGTCGAAGAACGACTGACATAGAAACATAGCTTTTTCAGAAAACTGTCAGGATGTAGAAGACATTTTTAGAATCTGATCTCAGGTCAAAATGGGTTAAGGTCACATTTCTCCCCATTTTTGAAAATTTGACAAATCTTGAAAGTGTTAGAACTACTGATTGAGGAGGCATTCGTAGAGTGGGTTGTGGGTTCTTCTACTCTACTGCGTGTCTGTCCGGTACCGACCTGGGCACAGAGATCTGGGCGTAGTGGTTTCCATCCCAGCGCACGCGCAGGCCGAACGAGGTCTGGAGGGTGACGAACTGACCCGCCAGGGAGAGAGAGACGAGAGGAGAGGGCGAGTGAGGGAGGGCCACGCGACGCCCAGCCACCTGCAAGAAAGGGGGGAGAGAGACAGAGTGACGGACAGAGAGAGAGAAGAGAGAGAATTGATTATAATTATTTGCTTAGGGCCCGTACAGACGGTAGGACTATTAAAGTTGTCGGGACTCGGGAGTCATCTGATCATTATGTATTTCACACTACAGGAGACTCTTTTAAACACAAAAACATTGGACATCACTTTGGTACTTTAAGTACATTTTGAGACCAATACCGTTGTTCTTTTTAGTACAGTTTGAATTCCAGACTTATAATTAATGTATAATGCTCAAACAAGGTCAGTTTCATATGACCACAGTGCCACCTAGTGGACCTGACCTGCTACTGCAGGTATACATTTAGGTAACAATACCACACTATAGAAATACTGAAGTCACTGAAATAAAAGACCTGTATAAAAAAATAGCCGATCAACAAGCTCGATGCAAACGCATTGCATCGAGACATGAGCATGTAGATCAGCTATTTTTGAATAGAGAAAGTATAAAATATGGATAGGGTACTGTATGTTTTGTACATCTACAAAGCAACTTGTAACTAAAAGGTTCAAATAATTGTAGTGTTTACAAGTAAAATACAAGTCTGTCTGTCTGTTTGTCTGTCTGGCAGTCCCGCCCCCTTACATGACGACGCCAGGCCCAGGAAATAGTTTCCGATGCATTTTTCCCATAGACATTTCAAAACGTATAAGCGTCGTACAAAGCCAACTCTTGTCGTGACAAATCATGACAACAAACACAATATTTTGGACCAAACAAATAATTACAAAGAAGAAAAACAACAAAAAAAGTGTTGTAACCTGCAGTTTTCTTCTTCTTTCTAATTATTTGTTCAGCCCGAAAAATTGTGTTTGTTGTCATGATTTGTCACGACAAGAGTTGTCTTTGTGCGCGGCGTAAACGTCTTTAAATAAATACTTTCTGAAAAGTCTATGAGGAAAATGAACGGGGATTTATTTTCCGGGTCTCCCGAGGGGGCGGGACTGCGACGCTCTATAGGTAGTGGATACTGGATAGACATGGTTGGGTGACATTATGATGTACATGTAGTGGACACACACTGACCAGGACCCTCCTGCTCTTCATCAGGGTGACGGTGACGTCCTCCACGGTGACGTAGAGCTTCTTCAGGTAGGACACGCCTTTCAGGGTCCTCTCCTCGTTCTTGCCCTCCACGGAGAACCAGGGCCCTGCATGGATGGACACACCGACACGGCTCTGATCAAAAACCCTGATACGTTCATGTGTTCATGATGGAGTACACTAACGTATTAGTTAACGCATTTTGGGGCGGGAACCCCTTTTGGTGTTAGCATTATGTTATGCTTTAGCTATTGAAAAATAGCAGATCTACAAGCTCATAGCGCGCCACCGAGTGGCGCGCTACAAGCTTGTAGGTCTGCTATTTTTGAAAAATCATTAAAATGTGGCGCAAATCATTGAATATATAGCGAACATTTTTTTTAGCGAACATTTTTAACTCAAATATTTGCTTCTGGGGGGGGTCCCTGGAACTACATATTTTGAGATGGGGGTCCGTGGCCCAATAGAGATAATTCTGGGGGTCCTTGACATGAAAAAGGTTGAGCACCACTGCCCTAGAAACATAGATTTTTCAGAAAGATGTTAGGATTTAGAAGCCTTTTCTTTTAATCGACCTCAGTCCAAAATGGGTTAATAGTTAGCGTGGTTGTCCTATAAGAAGACTAGTAATTGCCCAACTTTATTCATTTATTCCGTATAAACATTTTAGGGTCCCTGTGACGTCATGTGATCATCATCCCACTGTCCTTATGCAAGACTCAAAAAGCTTGAAATTGACGGTAAAACCGCACTTGCAATTTCCCAGAATTTCGCTTTTCTAGTTATATGAAAGTTACATTAACACCCAGGAGTTTACTGTGCAGTAGATGCTGTCCATTGGCTGCACAGCTGTGCGGAATAAATTCAAAATATGAAATGTGTGAAACAGCTTCTAGCCAGAGTGTATATAGGCGCCGTACCCGTGTTGTTTACGCAGGCTCTGGCCAGTGTGTACGTGCAGGTACCCATGAAGCTGTAGAACTTCCCGTCAAAGGTGTTGTAGTGAGGGTCTCCTGACACCACACAGTCCTGGGAGCCTGACAGGGGGGGGGGGACAGAGTACACGTCAGTACATATCAGCCTATTGTACAAAACAGACCCACTAGTGGAGACGAGGAAGTTCTCTAACGGAACTTCACTTCCGTTTACTTTCATTTACGTAAACGTTTGGCACAGCGAATCGTTCGGCGATGCCAATCGTGGCTCAAGTCCACTTTAGATGGCACGCCTCCATCGTTTTAAAGGGGAATTTCTTCCTTTCTTTACAAAAGTAAGTTGATAATTATGTATAGTGACCAAAAATAAATAAATAATACAAATAAAGATATAGGGCGCTGGTCCTGGTCCTGGAGGGGTCTAACGCTAGAACTCCTATTCAATCGCGCAATTGTTTTTTTGTTTACATCTGTTCTAGATGATGTGACAGCAACACTATGCATTGTTGACACTGCACTCTTCATGGTCTACGTGAGCTGACGTTAGACCCCTCTTACGCTTTTCCAGAGTCCAGGACCAGGACCAGAGCCCTATATCTTTATTTTATTTATTTTTTTTGGTCAATATACATAATTATCAACTTACTTTTGTAAAAAAAGGTTAGGAAGAAATTCCTCTTTAACTGTTCACCCTGTTATGTTGTGGGTTTGTCCCAAGAAGTCACTATAGGCCATTTTGGAAGTAGAGAGTGATGCCATGCCACAGACACTTATAAGTCTGTGAGAGGTTCTATGTTCATTTTGTTACATTTTGGTAACCTCGTGAACTTACTGGTGGGGTAGCATCCCAGGTCTCCTCCTTGCAGTTTACACTCGTGCAGTGGCGGGCACTCTGTGGGCGTACAGGTGATGTTGGGAGCATGGCACGCACACTTGAACTTACAGTCCTCCACATAAAACTCCTCTCCAGACTGAGAGAGAGAGAGAGAGAGAGAGAGAGAGAGAGAGAGAGAGAGAGAGAGAATTCACAAAATGATCATATACAATCATTACAAGTAAGACGCGCGGGAAGCGAACGCAGCTCGTAAATTGCAAAAACAACAATTAGAATAAATTACGTAATTTTTTAAGGTTTTTTTAAGTTCTCTTTTTTTGTGTTTTTTAAGATTTGTTTTGAAGTTAAGTTTTTTTTTAAGTTAAGTTTTTTTTAAGTTAAGTTTTGTGTGTGTGTGTGTGTGTGTGTGTGTGTGTGTGTGTGTGTGTGTGTGTGTGTGTGTGTGTGTGCGCGTGTGTGTGTGTGTGCGTGCGTGCATGTGTGTGTTTTTGTTTGTGATACAGCTGCGCCCTCTGGTGGTGGGCGGGTGGTGTTACAGCGTGACACACAGACAGACAGACAGACATGATCTGCTGGGTCTCATAGTAAATGCTCACTGCGTTCGCAATCACTGCGTTCGCAATCACTGCGTTCGCAATTATAATATTTAGGTATGTGGAGGAATAAACACACCCTCTGCTCTAGCTGATTATAATCACACACAGCTGATTAGAGCTCTGCACGCATTTCAGTCAATGCGGTTTTGACCCATGAATGTGCACAGTACCGAGTAATATGTTTTTAATCAAGAAAACCATATATATATATTACCTCATAGTACTGATCGTTGAATTCGTTACACCCACAGTCGGTGGTCCTCACACACTTCCCAGCACTGAGGATGTAGCCGGGGTCACACACACACGACTCCACACAGGGACCACCGCAGCCCGTGGAGGGCTTCCCGGCGCACGTGTCCTGACAGGGGTCTGCGCACGGCTCATAGTGGCTGTTAGCAGGACAGTCCAGAGCTGCAGGAAGGAGAGAGAGAGGGACATGTGTGTGAATAAACACTGAATCTGACATTTTAAAACCACTGACATCAAGAGCTACAGACCGGTATCACTCTTTTCCATTCCTTCCGAAACACTTCAATGAGACGTTTCTAACCAGCTCTCTCTCCATCTCACACAGAATAACCTGTTGGGTCCCGACTCCCGACCGGTAAGAATTCAAACCTAGCCCACTCCTCAGTCCTGATCCTTCTAGACCACTGCTTCGCAAACAGTGGTTCGGGACCCTTATTTTTTTATTTCATGAATTTAAAAACAATGATTAAAGAAGTATGAATTAATAAAATAAAAATCTAAGAAAGTCCATAAATTAGAAAACAAATGTTTAAAGAAGTAGTCAAAATAGCCGCTCTACAAGCTCACAACGTGGCGCAAAGCTACGTGTTTGTGAGCTTATAGATATCCGATTTTGGGCAAACATGATATCCTGGGCAAACATCTAATTTCTCGTTTGGGAACCACTGCTCTAGACCTATCAGCAGCTTCTGACACAGTCAACGACCAGCTGACCTTGACATAGCCTGGGTCAGCTCTCTCAAAGGAAAGGTTAGCTTCCCTCCCCCCGGCCCGTACCATCTTGACCGGGGTCTTTCCACAATGGTATGACCCGCCATCAATTCATTTCTCACTCTCCTTCCCCACCACTCTCTGCATTCATCCATCCATCCATCCATCCATCTTTCCATTCGTCCATCAGTCTGTTGACTCACGGCAGAATGTTTGGTTTCTCCAGGGGGGGATGTTGACTCCACGGTCCTGGCACTCATTGACGTAGGCTTCAATGGCCTCACACAGGATGGACGAGGCCCCGTCCAGCTCACACAGGTCAAACAGACAGTCCCTGAAGTAGTCCTAAATAAACAAGCAAATACATATGAACACAACCGGTGCCGGGATTCCTTCAAAATAGGAGCTCTGGGGTGCCGGAAAGACATGGTCGCTTTTACTCTGAAACCCACGACCCGGAAACAATCCGCTAAAAAAAGTTTGCTTTACATTGCTAGCTTACATTGCTATCGTTTTAATTTATACGATATATGATCCAAAAAGCGTTCATATTTTGCGGGAGAGACGGATGAAGAGCAGAAATGAAGCGCTAGTATATCGATCCGTTCAAAACCACGGAGAGCACCCTGGATTAGGAGAGACGAGTCATTCTTTCCGCCGCGCTAACGGCTAAGTCAACGGTAAGCTAACATGAGCCCAGAGCGAAAGGCGAACTGACAAATAAAAGAATATTCCTCTCTCTCCCGGTATCATTGAGGATGCGCTAGGACGTCTACAGACATCGTATGCACCCCTTGGTTCGATTCCCTATGACGTTTCCACACGTCCTACGGACGGAATGTGTTAAGAAGTGTGTGTTTGAGTGCATGTGTGCATTGAGTGTTTGTGTGATATTTGCGTATTATCACTCACATTGGGGTTGACCTTGCGGTGACAGACAGCGAAGGGTCCCCTCTTGTCCAACAGGATGCCACAGAATCCAGAGCTCTCATACAGATCCTGTTCCTCATCCGTACATCCCGGGACCGTGACGTTGGGCTTCTTATTACAGCTATGGAGACACAAGCAGGGGAATGGTGGTTGTTTGTGGATGAATGTATCTGTGTATGTGCGTGTTCATAATAGAATAAGCTTCATGTTCATGTTAGCGACTTAGCGTTACTTACTTGGGGTCGGTCACCCAGCTGTGCCCGAACACATTGGGGTCATTGGTGACGATGCCGTCTGGCTTCCGCATGTCATCCTTGGCGTTGTCATTGTAGTCTCCACACAGACCACACAACGTGTCCTTGTAACTGCAGGTCAGCAGGTTGGAGGCAAAGGAAAGAGTGAAGCTGTGAGTATCTTTAGATTAGATCAGTCAAATGATTCAAATAGCCGGCTGTAATGGGTTTGGGCAGCGGTGGCCGAACGGTTTGCGGAGCGGTCTTGATACCGGAAGGTGGCCAGTTCGTATCCCCGGACCGGCACGTTAAAATTACCACCGCTGAAGTGCCCTTGAGCAAGGCATTGGACCACTACCATGAAATGTTCTATGAGCAGGGCCTGGCTGTAAACAAGTATCTGATGCTTAGTCCAGTTACCCTGGGTAAATATAGTAACTTTGCTTTGCTTTGCTTTGTTTCACTCACTCTTTGATCACTTTGATGTCCATGAAGTGGTTTCCATCGTAGCGGACGGTCACACCAAAGTCCATGGCTACAGTGTACTGTGTCCCAGACTTGAACACAGAGACACCGCTGGCTGGAGTGACTGGCAGGTTGACATTGGTTCCATTCAGCTACGCAAGAACATAACATTCGAGAAATAGAAGAATATTATCAGCAATATTTCCCCTTCCGTTAAGCATCACTAGGTCGAAATGTGAAGGATACATTTCAAGATCCCCTCTACAGTATTTACAGTACAGCCATATATAATAATATTGTCAGCAGACTTGTGGCATCGTTTTAACATATTATGTTTGCAGTCAGAGATGTAAACAGCACATGGTACAGTAAGACATTAAAGCTAAAAGGATAACACTAAAAAGTCCTGGGAACTTGTTTCCATTGTATGGTCCTTTGTATTCAATTCATCAACATAGCATACAAAGATCAGTCTGCCAATTCTTATAATGGCATTATCTATTACTCATTAGATGCCGAAAGCTCTGTTATTTACAGTTTTGGATCATCCATTTGGCACTACGGCTGTAATGATGAATATTAACAGTGATACGATGTGTATCACGATACAATGTATCGGATACATGGTTGACAATACGATACATGGACGATATATGGGTAATTCATGGCGATGCGATACAATTCAATGATTTAAATGATTAGATCATACGATTAAATGATTCATTTGAGCAAATAAATCAAATCTGTGTGATAGTGCAGGTTTTTTAAGGGAAAATGTATAAATATGGATATAAAAAAGTAAGCACAGGGAATCTCTGGCAAATACAAAGACATTATATTTGAACACATATGGACAAACCCATAGCGTAACACAGATAATTCACACATTTATCGATAAACCAAGTGTAGCGATATTGAATGGAAAAGTAACTAAACCACTATTTTTTTCTCTTCTTAAAATTGCTAAATACAAGTACTTAGTATTAGTACTTAGTAATAGATTATTTGCATTGCAAAACGATTCAATACTGATTATTTGTATTGCAAAATGATACGATACAAAGTCAAAACGATATTATGTTATGTTGCTGTTTACAATTCGATATACTTCGATTCTTGAAATTAAAATAGATTTTTCGATGCGGTTACTATATTGTTACATCCCTAGTGCCAACACGTCACATACACACTTGTTTCAGCTATCAAGTCCACTCTAAGTTGCCAGCATATTTTCTCCATATCTTTTCCACAATAGAGAGTATGCGCATGCTTAAAGTGAATGGCACATCGAGTGGCAAACCGAGTGGCAAAGCAACAGGCAAAGTGAGTTTAACATTGTTTAATGTTGTTTAATGCAATCAGATATGACTTTTCTGTGTGGATGTATGGGCTGTCAAGGCCAGAAAGTAGTTTTTTGCCACTCAGTAGGCGTTCCCGCATAACTTCCTGGTTTGATGATGATGTCACGCGCATACCCTCTATACTTGGGATTCTGTAAAAGGCCTACAAATTGTTAGTCTGAAATACGTCGAAATAAATAAAAAGTCTTCTGAAAAAGAATATTATATTCAAAGATGTGTGCAACATTTTCACGATTTTTCAAAAATAGCAGATCTACAAGCTCGTAGCGCGCCACTCGGTGGCACGCTATGAGCTTGTAGATCTGCTATTTTTCAATAGCTAAAGCATGACATAATGCTACAACTGCAGTCAGTTGGTCACTAGCCTGAGCTAGCGTGGGTCGCGGCTGAGATTTGCGCACACCCTGATTGGTTCACCGATCTGTCCGTCAGCCCCGGCCCCTCCTCTCCCCCCCCTAGTGCAGCGCTACGTCACATCATTTGGAGCGACGCCCACCCGGAAGGGTTGACTCCTCCCACTTCTAGACCAGAGCGGCCAATGCGTTTCTCCAGGCTTTCATTTTTTTGCGCCGAGGCTAGTTTGGTCACTAATTTTGGTGCTACAACTATCTCACCTGTACTGTGCCTCCCTTCAGTATGGAAATCTTCAGCATGCGCACGTACACGTGCACAGCCTTCACGTAGGAAATGGTAGGTCTGTTGTAGCGGTTTTCGTTGTCGACATGGACCTCGAAGTGGGGCATGGAGGTGAGGTTGCAGGGTTTAGACATCACATAGCTGCAGTTGCCCATGAAGTTGTACTTGCGACGGTCAAAGGTGGTGTAGTGGGGGTCTCCAGTTGCTATGCAGGTGGATGTGGCTGTAGGAAAGATGGTGGGAGACCGGGGAAGGTATGAGTTACTGAGAGCATAGACATGCATCCCATAGCTTGAGGGACGTCGGTTGAGCGATTGGCTAGTTTGTTAATAGACCAACCGGCTGACCAATGCCGTACCTTTGTCACTTAAAGGTTTCATGACATTCATTTTCATTTGTTTTTATTTTTCGTTTTTCTTTTAGGTTTTTAGGTCTGGAGTTTTCTCTGGGGTTTGGAAGCCTTTTGAGCTGCAATGAAAACAGGCAAAACAGTGATATCTGCTGGCAAATCCCATTGACATATATGGGATTTGCAGGGTGTGACATCACTAACAGCAGGGAAATCAGAGCACGTGTTTGAGCCAGAAAACCCCAGACCACAGAAAATCTACTGAATGTTAAAAGTTCAGTTTCTTGGGTGCAATTGAGCTAAAAAATTTTTTTACAAAAACTTTTTTTTTAGTCACAATTCCTTTAATTACTGACTCAGTCAGTTAGTCAGTCAGTCAATCAGTCGGGCTGGCTGGCCTGCTAGTCTACCTAACAAATGCTGTGTTTGTGACTTTGTGTTAAGTATGACGTGTTCTCCTTGACATTGTCACCTTTGGGATAGCAGCCCGCTACTCCGCTGACCTCACGACACTCTTCTGTGGCGTCACAGGAATTATCCACACACTCCAAGGTGTAGTTCCCTGCACATTGACACAGCCTGGAGCAGCCGTCACCGAAGATGATCTCTCCAGGCTAACAGACAAAAGATGGGCATGAAGTCAGTCTTAAAATGTATATGGGAATGTTCTCTCATATCACCTCATGGGGCGACGGTGGCTCAGGGGTAGAGTGGCTGGATGGTAACCGCAAGGTTGCCAGTTCGAACCCGGGCTCCCCCAGAGTTAGTGTCGAAGTGTCCTTGAGCAAGACACTGAACCCCTAATTGCTCCCGATGTGCTGATTGGTGCCTTGCATGGTTTCCGCCGCCATCGGTGTACTGTATGAATGTGTGTGTGAATGGGTGAATGTAATGCACAATCTATGTAAAGCGCTATATAAATGCACCATTTACCTCATTGGCTCAGATAATCTATAGTAGGGCTTAAGATTTCACGTCGGGATCCGATCAGGCCGGGCCAATTTTGTCAAATTCAGGCAGTAAATTTTTAGACCACTGAAGTCCTGACGTCACTGCAGCTAGATGGCGCTATTACCCTGGTTCATTTTTTTTGAGGGGCGCTATCCCCTCCAACGTCTGGCTTTTGGAATTACGTCATACGACTGCTATGTCTATGGACTTTTAATGTTTGTTTAGTGCACTTTAATCAAACATTACCAGGCACGCCTCACTTCAGAATTGTTTTTTACTTGCTGACTTTATTTGGAGGGAGGCTAAATCACAGTAAGCAACTTGTTCCGTTAGCCTAATTGGGCAGATTCTGTGGCGGCCAGCAACTTTGTATATGAATCCAACAGGTAAATGTTAATATTATGTGTTTTGACAGAGTAAACATTCAGCGCACCTCCAAGTCCTCACATCAAAGGAATTGTGCGTTCCAATCCAAATGAATGTTAAATCCAATCGATAACTGCCGAGTGGGACAGTCACTTTGAGTAACAGAAGGGGCACAATTAGTTAGTTGTGAGAAGGTAGAATTGCACTTGAACATTATGTAATGTATGGTCGTCTAACCTCGTAGTAGTTGTTGTGTTCGTCCAGACAGCCACAGGTCTCCAGTTTGACACAACGGCGCCCCCTAAAGACGTAGCCGGGCTTACAGAAGCAGCCACTGATGCAGGAGCCTGTACAGTTGGTGGAGGGTTCCTTACAGCTGGGAATACACGCTGGACCACAGTCTATGTACTCAGCATCAGGAACACATGTTACTGTGGGTCACAAGACAACATAGAGAAAAAAACACCACAGTCAGTTTTATTTTTTTATGTATAATTTTTATCCCACAATTTTGCAACCCAGTTTTTTTCACCCATTGCCAATTAACTAATGTAATCCTGGGTGCTACACTTCCTCTGCCAACCTGGGGGGGCAGTGGACTGACCTCATGCCTCCTTCTATGCATGAGGAGTCCAAGCTGCTTCTTTTCACCTGACAGGGGGGAATTTCCCTGGCCGGACGTAGCACGTGGAAGGAACACGTTATTTCCGACCAGTTCCTTTCCCCTCCATCAGGCGGCCCGGATGGCCAGGGGGAGGTAGTTTTAGAGACCAGGATTACTGCATGTTTTTGTGAGGGTACCTACCCTAGGAGACACGGGGAGAACATGCAAACTCCACACAGAAAGGCCCTTTCGCCAACCCCACCTCGGGTATGGGCACTGATGACGAGGAGGATGGAACACGCCCCTAGCACCCACAGCGGGAATCGAACCCAGGACCTTCTAGCTGTGAGGCGACAGCACTACAGACTGTGCCACCGTGCCCGTGCACAATCAGTTTTATGATGCGATATGATTCTAATATTTTATTAGTATGACTTAAAATGTGCTTTCATTTTAAGTCTTACTCGGCGGTTTAGTTGTAGTTGGTTTTGCCGTGGTTGGTTTGGGTGTAGTTGGACCGACAGTCGGAGGTTTGGGTGTAGTTGGTCCAGGAGTTGGAGGTTTGGGTGTAGTTGGTCCAGGAGTTGGAGGTTTGGGTGTAGTAGTACCTGCAGTCGGAAGATAAATGCACACTTGTGTTAGATGAGAATCTTGAATGTTTGTTCCAAAACGACTAAGTTTGAAGGTTCCATGTCTTTTCTTCACTCAAAGCCACTTTTTTACCTCAGAGCATTTCTGCCGAGAGTAGTGAACTTACTGACGGGGTAGCATCCCAGATCTCCTCCTTGCACTTTACACTCATGCAGTGGAGGGCAGTCTGCATACGAACAGCTGATGAAGGGAGCGTTACACCTACACTTCAACAAACAGTCCTCCACATAAAACTCCTCTCCAGGCTGAGAGACAGAGGGAGAGAGAGAGAGATGAGGGAGAGAAAAAACAAAAATACTTTTCTTAAAACGCGAAAGCTCTATATTTTCATTGCGAACGCAGTGAGCACTAACTATAGAAGCTGGCCTAAACTGTCTGTGTGTCTGTCTGTGTGTGTGTGTCACGCTGTAACACCACCGGCCCGCCACGTAACTTAAAAAAAAACGTAACTTAAAACTAAAAAAAATAATAAAAAAAGAACTTAACGTACGTAATTTATTCTAATTGTTGTTATTGCAATTTACGAGCTGCGTTCGCTTCCCGCATACGCACGTCTTACTTGTAGTAATTGAGTGTTAGTTCAGTACAGTCTTCCACTCTTCCTGCCTCTCTGGCACTTTAGTAAACACAAGATGCATTTTTCCAGGTGCGACAAAGAGAGAGAAAACCCACCAACCAGCTTCAATGTATAGTGCTCCAGTCTTCAGTTTGCTTCTCTTTTGTTTCCTCACTTCCAAATGTTTCACTTTTGGAAGTGATCTTGTACATTTTGGCGTTCTGAGCTATCTGTCACCTGATTGGATCAAATTGGTGTCCCACCTTAACATTTATTTTAGGTTCACTACAGAGATAGCGAGGCGGGGAGACGGCTGTTACTGAACAAACACTATATAAATCATTACTAAATATTTAACACAAAAAAAAAAGCAATTTAACACATTAAAAGGAAATGTAGATATACCCAACAGCCTGTTAAATGACAATATTTCCAGCAAACCGGAATATGTGGATGGAAAGCAAGTAAGCAAGCACCACCAGAGAGCGCCAGGTCAGAATACTCAAAAAACGGATGCAAAACAAACTATATCTTAATCATTTCACCCAGAAAGTGTATAGCAATATACAGTATGACTATTGTGTAACATAAGAGGATTAAATAGGCCAAACAATGTGTGTAAGTCAACATAGGAATTGGCCTATACGTCAGGTGACTTCGGTCAAATAATGTTGTTTCTATTATGACTTATTCTGTCCAACGTGGCTTGTCAACCCTGCCAGTGCACTCAATGACGCGTAAGGCCATCAGCTGCTAAGTGCAGGAAGTCACTCATCCAGCGCCATTCATTCATTGGAGTAGACATTTCACACTCTCCTAAATACCTCATAGTATTGTCCGTTGATGTGTTTACACCCACAGTCGGTGGTCCTCACACACTTCCCAGCACTGAGGATGTAGCCGGGGTCACACACACACGACTCCACACAGGGACCACCGCAGCCCGTGGAGGGCTTCCCAGCGCACGTATCCTGACAGGGTTCTGCACACGGCTCATAGTGGCTGTTAGCAGGACAGTCCAGAGCTGCAGGAAGGAGAGAGAGAGAGGGACATGTATAAGCGTGCGCACGCTAGGGCATTAAGCAACTAGTCGACTAGTTTACTAGTCGACTAGTAAATCCACTAGTCGACCTTGTTGGTACTAGTTGACTAGTTGATAAGAAAAAAAATATATATATATATTTTTTTTTTCCCCCGATTTTGTAGGCCTCAAGATCAGGTAGATTATAGTTATAGTCACCATATACACAATTTTTCAATGTACAAATATTTATTTCCAAAAATAAAAATTAAAAAAAAGTTTATTTTTTTAATTTATTTTATTTTTTACATAATAGGTAGTTAAACAACTAGTCGACTAGTAAACTAGGCAACTAGTCAACTAGTAAAAATTACTAGAAGTGAATGCCCTAGCGCGCGCACACACACACACACACACACACACACACACACACACACACACACACACACACACACACACACGCGCACACACACACACACACACACACACAAATGTGGAGCAGTTACTTAATGTCAACTTCCGTCTATAATTAGTTATTTCTAATTCTAATTAGATTATTAGTATTATCATTCATTTAACATCCATCCATCCATCTTTTCTGTTATCCATTGGCAGATAAGATCATTAATAGCCATCATTGCATTCCTCTCTCTCTTTCCCCTGTAACTCCCCTTTTCCTCTCAGTCACTCCACTCCTCACTCTCTCCATTCATCAATCCATCTTTTTCCATCCCTCCATCCTCCACTGGTCTGTAATTGACTCACGGCAGAATGTTTGGTTCCTCCAGGCGGGGATGATGACTCCACGGTCCTGGCACTCATTGACGTAGGCTTCAATGGCCTCGCACAGGATGGACGAGGCCCCGTCCAGCTCACACAGGTCAAACAGACAGTCCTTGAAGTGGTCCTGATAAACAAACAAAAACAAACAAACAAATACACATTGAGAAATGAGTTGACAAAGTGTCAGTTTGAGTGCATGTGTGCATTGAGTGTTTGTGATATTTGCGTATTAGCACTCACATTGGGGTTGACCTTGGGGTGACAGGCAGCGAAGGGTCCCCTCTTGTCCAACAGGATGCCACAGAATCCAGAGCTCTCATACAGATCCTGTTCCTCATCCGTACATTCTGGGACCGTGACGTTGGGCTTCTTATTACAGCTATGGAGACACAAGCAGGGAAATGGTGTTAGTTTGTGGATGAATGTATCTGTGTCACTGTATGTAGTTGGGTGTGTTCATAATAGAGTATGCAGCGTTCATGTTAACGTTACTCACTTGGGGTCGGTCACCCAGCTGTGTCCGAACACATTGGGGTCATTGGTGACGATGCCGTCTGGCTTCCGCATGTCATCCTTGGCGTTGTCATTGTAGTCTCCACACAGACCACACAACGTGTCCTTGTAACTGCAGGTCATCAGGTTGGAGGCAAAGGAAAGAGTGGAGAGGAATTAATTCAGGGGACAGAGTTTGTTCTGTGCTCACATGTACTAGAAACAACATGGTAAAATCTACAACCCTCATCTTAATGAATATTAAGATATTTTATGCATGTGGTAGAGTAAGATGATCCCATGTTATTCTCCAAAGAGAAAACCGTCTGCGACCCAGGGGATAAACAACTTAAGTGACGTAGGACTTCTGTACTCTCTCTGTGTGCGTGCGTGGGTGCGTGCGTTATATTTAGATGTTTATAATATAGAGTCTATGTGATATACATCTAGATCATCTACATCTAGATAACATATCTAACTCATTGTTGCAATTCACTTTCTCCACCACGAGAGGGAGACATTAGTGTATTTTTCTCCCACTATAAGGTCAACACACTCTATAACTTTGTCTTAAAGTGTACGTTTAAGAACAGTGCAGGTCTGAAACTTTCAGAGTTAACAAACACTCCAGGACCTTACTTTGATACAGATCAGTGGGTTGGGCAGATTATTTATGGGTTTCACTCACTCTTTGATCACTTTGATGTCCATGAAGTGGTTTCCATCGTAGCGGACGGTCACACCAAAGTCCATGGCTACAGTGTAGTGTTTCCCAGACTTGAACACAGAGACACCGCTGGCTGGAGTGACTGGCAGGTTGACATTGGTTCCATTCAGCTACGGAAGAGCAACACAAGAGACACAAACATGACAATTGATTAGAGAGATAGCAAGTTAAGTGTATAGAAAGCATTTTTATCAGAACTACAACATCTTATGCAGAAGGAGAAGAGGAAACATTCTATGCAGAGATTAGGATTAACCGTTCTGGAGAAATCAAGGTCAGACTGCAACAACAGACGCTATGCAGGACTGCAGCCCTTGCTTAATAGCCTACCTGTTTAGCAACTTCATCACATTTTCCCAAATTGCCAAACGGCAACATCTGCAGTCACTAATTGGTCACTAATTTGGGTGCTACAACTATCTCACCTGTACAGTGCCTCCCTTCAGTATGGAAATCTTCAGCATGCGCACGTACACGTGCACAGCCTTCACGTAGGAAATGGTAGGTCTGTTGTGGCGGTTTTCGTTGTCGACATGGACCTCAAAGTGGGGCATGGAGGTGAGGTTGCAGGGTTTAGACATCACATAGCTGCAGTTGCCCATGAAGTTGTACTTGCGACGGTCAAAGGTGGTGTAGTGGGGGTCTCCAGTTGCTATGCAGGTGGATGTAGCTGTAGGAAAGATGGTGGAGGAATGTGTTACTGCCTGCTTTGGGTTACAAATATGATTTATGATGTATGATGATGACACAGGAAAACCAGAGTCAGTCAGTCAGCCAGTCAGATAGATAGATACATTTGCATATTTAATGCTGGCCTGTTGGTCCAGGCAACAAATGCCGCCTTTGTGTTAAGTATGACGTGTTCTCCTTGACATTGTCACCTTTGGGATAGCAGCCTGCTACTCCGCTGACCTCACGACACTCTTCTGTGGGGTCACAGGAATTATCCACACACTCCATGGTGTAGTTCCCTGCACAGCGACACAGCCTGGAGCAGCCGTCACCGAAGATGATCTCTCCAGGCTAACAGACATAGGACAAGGCACAAAGTCAGTCTGAAGGCTGATAAAAATTGCATTTATTTGTTTATTTGGGAGGGACAGTATGTATTAATGAACAATACATCAAATGCACTGTAAATACACAGGGTTAGCAGAGGATGCTAATTTCAGTAGTACATCGTTAGAATCAACAGCAAAAATTAATTACAAAACTGGTAACAAGCTAAAGAGGATCTAAAGGCCAATTCATACTGCAGTTTTAGGTGCCAGTTTTGAATGGTAGCTGGTAGACGGTTCCACAACGGCAAACTTGATATTGGGAATAAACTATACAGGTAGAATAGTTGTGACATTATATTCATGTTTCCTCAAAACAACACCAGTTTCTCAGAAATCGAAAAGCACTATTGTGTAACTACATTTCTCTACTCGCCTCCTTTCCTTATTCTTATCGTATATTATCTCGTGTCATCTCATGTAATCTTTTAATCTCCGTTCAATCCATGATAACCTCATTGTCTCGACTACAGATTGTTTACATAAGCACTGTAATGTATGGCGTCTAACCTCGTAGTAGTTGTTGTGTTCGTCCAGACAGCCACAGGTCTCCAGTTTGACACAACGGCGTCCGTCTAAGACGTAGCCCGGCTTACAGAAGCAGCCACTAATGCAGGGTCCTGTACAGTTGGTGGAGGGTTCCTTACAGCTGGGACTACACGCTGGACCACACTCGTTGTACTCGGCGTTAGGAGGACATGTTACTGTGGCACAGAGACAGAATGAGAACATTAAATAAATGGTTTATGAATGAGATACGAAGCACAAGAAGGAATAACTTGAGGAATGATTTCAAGTCTTACTTGGTGTGCTCGCCGTGGTCGGTTTGGGTGTAGTTGGACCGACAGTTGGAGGTTTGGGTGTAGTTGGTCCAGGAGTTGGAGGTTTGGGTGTAGTTGGTCCAGGAGTTGGAGGTGCGGGTGTAGTAGGATCTGGAGTTGGAGGTCATATATTTTAGCAATTTTAAATTCGTTTCACAAGTTTGTGTTTGTAATTGTGGGACCAACCTTTCCTGGTAGCTTTTGTGTCTATCTATGCATTTATTTATTTTTCTTTCACTGTATCTACATGAGCCTGTGAGGTCTCTTTTATTTGCATCATGACGTCAGCACATCTCTCAAAGCTTTTTTTTTCCTTTTTTTTATTTTTTTACCTCAGAGCATTTCTGTCGAGAGTAGTGAACTTACTGACGGGGTAGCAGCCCAGATCTCCTCCTTGCACTTTACACTCATGCAGTGGAGGGCAGTCTGCTGCCGAACAGCTGATGAAGGGAGCGTTACACCTACACTTCAACAAACAGTCCTCCACATACCACTCCTCTCCAGGCTGAGAGACAGAGGGCGAGAGAGAGAGAGAGATTTGTGAATTATACATATACAGTATACAGCCAACTCCATTCTTTACCAGTAGTGGACATTTCAGTCTCTCCTATATATTCTACCTCATAGTATTGTCCGTTGGTGTGTTTACACCCACAGTCGGTGTCCCTCACACACTTCCCAGCACTGAGGATGTAGCCGGGGTCACACACACACGACTCCACACAGGGACCACCGCAGCCCGTGGAGGGCTTCCCAGCGCACGTATTCTGACAGGGTTCTGCACACGGCTCATAGTGGCTGTTAGCAGGACAGTCCAGAGCTGCAGGAAGGAGAGAGAGGGACATGCGTGTGAAATTGTGAAAAAACACACTCACTCACTCACTCACTCACTCTCTTGCCCTCCACTTTAGTCTCTATCTCGACAATATGGACTACTTGAATGTACAGTACTCTTGATTATGTTATGTATATTTACTTTTGTTTAATATTTTGGTGTCGGCGTGTTGGCACAGGAAAGATATTGTACTGTAAATTGTGTCTGAATAATCCCGTAAGGGATGGGCTGCAAAAGGCACGCAGGTACTTACTGTACCTGCCCTTTAATCGTTAGCCCATAGATTATTTTCTAACTCTACTTGATGCATCCATCCATCCATCCTTTCTATACTTCTATACTTCCTAACCTGGGTAAACCCACTCCCCCTGCTGGACAATATTTCATTCTGCCAGAATGCAAATCTGGCGAGGGGGGAGGGGTTTACCCAGGCTATATACTTCCCCCCTCCTCCGTCCGTCCGTCCGTCCGTCCATCCATCCATCCATCCATCCATCCATCCATCCATCCATCCATCCTTCCTTTCTATACTTCTATACTTCCCCCCTCCTCTGTCCGTCCGTCCATCCATCCATCCATCCATCCATCCATCCATCCATCCATCCGTCCGTCCATCCATCCATCCTTTCTATACTTCCCCCCTCCTCTGTCCATCCATCCATCCATCCATCCATCCTTTCTATACTTCCCCCCTCCTCTGTCCATCCATCCATCCATCCTTTCTATACTTCCCCCCTCCTCTGTCCATCCATCCTTTCTATACTTCCCCCCTCCTCTGTCCCTCCATTCCTCACGCTCTCCATCCATCCATCTATTCTTTCCATCCCTCCATCCTCCACTGGTCTGTAATTGACTCACGGCAGAATGTTTGGTTCCTCCAGGCGGGGATGATGACTCCACGGTCCTGGCACTCATTGACGTAGGCTTCAATGGCCTCGCACAGGATGGACGAGGCCCCGTCCAGCTCACACAGGTCAAACAGACAGTCCTTGAAGTGGTCCTGATGAACAAAAAAACAAACAAACAAATACACATTGAGAAATGAGTTGACAAAGTGTCAGTTTGAGTGCATGTGTGCATTGAGTGTTTGTGTGATATTTGCGTATCAGCACTCACATTGGGGTTGACCTTGGGGTGACAGGCAGCGAAGGGTCCCCTCTTGTCCAACAGGATGCCACAGAATCCAGAGCTCTCATACAGATCCTGTTCCTCATCCGTACATTCTGGGACCGTGACGTTGGGCTTCTTATTACAGCTATGGAGACACAAGCAGGGGAATGGTGGTTGTTTGTGGATGAATGTATCTGTGTCACTGTATGTAGTTGGGTGTGTTCATAATAATAGAGTATGCAGCATTCATGTTAACGATACTCACTTGGGGTCGGTCACCCAGCTGTGTCCGAACACATTGGGGTCATTGGTGACGATGCCGTCTGGCTTCCGCATGTCATCCTTGGCGTTGTCATTGTAGTCTCCACACAGACCACACAACGTGTCCTTGTAACTGCAGGTCATCAGGTTGGAGGCAAAGGAAAGAGTGGAGAGTAATTAATTCAGGGGACAAAGTTTGTCAGAGCTCAGAGAGAAGCATTATTTGTTCCTCATCAGTGCTCACATGTGCTAGAAACTACATGGTAAAATCTACAGTGTAAAAGCTACAACCCTCATCTTAATGAATATTAAGATATTTTATGCATGTGGTAGAGTAAGATGATCCCATGTTATTTTCTCCATAGAGAAAACCGTCTGCGACCCAGGGGATAAACAAGTGTGTGTGTGTGTGTGTGTGTGTGTGTGTGTGTGTGTGTGTGTGTGTGTGTGTGTGTGTGTGTGTGTGTGTGTGTGTGTGTGTGTGAGAGAGATATATCAATTAATGTCTGCTAAATGCTTAAATTGTGAATTGTAATTGTGCAATGATGTTTGCCGTACATTGAATCAATAATTCAAGTTAGGTAACGTTTTAATGACGTTGGATTCGGAGACAGAGTGACAGAATGTCTGCCTATTATGCCAGTGACATGCCCAGAATATAGGGTAGGGTTCATGTGGTTATGGACCTTTATTATCAGTGGTGATGTGACATGAAACTGAATCTGACTCATCGTCTACTGCAGAATTACTCCCAGCTAGGATGTCACGATCCCATTAAGATCATTTGATTTGAGCATCTGCCGATACCGATTTTTGTGTGTGTGTGTGATATTTAGATGTGTATAATATAGAGTCTATGTGATATACACATCTAGATAACATATCTAACTCATTGTTGCAATTCACTTTCTCCACCACGAGAGGGAGACATCAGTGTATCTTTCTCCCACTATAAGCTCAACACACTCTATAACTTTGCAAATGTCTTTAAGTCTTAAAGTGTAAGTTTAAGAACCGAACGGTCCAGGTCTGAAACTTTCAGAGATAACAAACACTCCAGGACCTTACTTTGATATAGAGCAGTGGGTTGGGCAGATTAATTATGGGTTTCACTCACTCTTTGATCACTTTGATGTCCATGAAGTGGTTTCCATCGTAGCGGACGGTCACACCAAAGTCCATGGCTACAGTGTAGTGTTTCCCAGACTTGAACACAGAGACACCGCTGGCTGGAGTTACTGGCAGGTTGACATTGGTTCCATTCAGCTACGGAAGAGCAACACAAGAGACACAAACATGACACTTGATTAGAGAGATAGCAAGTTAAGTGTATAGAAAGCATTTTTATCAGAACTACAACATCTTATGCAGAACGAGAAGAGGACGCGATCTCAAGATTATCCCTCCGATATCTAAACTGATGTCTATCACAGCCACACGACAGCCACATAACAGCAATATAGATAATTGTGGCAACATTTTGACATGGTATTATCATGTCAAAATGTTATAAAATAAAAAAAATCTATGATGTCCTTATGTTAAGCTCTAAAGAGTTTTGGTTTTTAAATTATGATATGTGCATTTGGCGCGTGTGCGCACACACACACACGCACGCAACATCTGCAGTCACTAAATGGTCACTAATTTGGGTGCTACAACTATCTCACCTGTACAGTGCCTCCCTTCAGGATGGAAATCTTCAGCATGCGCACGTACACGTGCACAGCCTTCACGTAGGAAATGGTAGGTCTGTTGTGGCGGTTTTCGTTGTCGACATGGACCTCAAAGTGGGGCATGGAGGTGAGGTTGCAGGGTTTAGACATCACATAGCTGCAGTTGCCCATGAAGTTGTACTTGCGACGGTCAAAGGTGGTGTAGTGGGGGTCTCCAGTTGCTATGCAGGTGGATGTAGCTGTAGGAAAGATGATGGAGGAACATCTGTGTTACTGCCTGCTTTGGGTTACAAATATGTTTTATGATGTATGATGATGACACAGGAAAATCAGAGTCAGTCAGTCAGCCAGTCAGATAGATAGATACATTTGCATATTTAATGCTGGCCTGTTGGTCCAGGCAACAAATGCCACCTTTGTGTTAAGTATGACGTGTTCTCCTTGACATTGTCACCTTTGGGATAGCAGCCCGCTACTCCGCTGACCTCACGACACTCTTCTGTGGGGTCACAGGAATTATCCACACACTCCATGGTGTAGTTCCCTGCACAGCGACACAGCCTGGAGCAGCCGTCACCGAAGATGATCTCTCCAGGCTAACAGACATAGGACAAGGCACAAAGTCAGTCTGAAAGCTGATAAATATTGCATTTATTTGTTTATTTGGGAGGGACAGTATGTATTAATGAACAATACATCAAATGCACTGTAAATACACAGGGTTAGCAGAGGATGCTAATTTCAGTAGTACATCGTTAGAATCAACAGCAAAAATTAATTACAAAACTGGTAACAAGCTAAAGAGGATCTAAAGGCCAATTCATACTGCAGTTTTAGGTGCCAGTTTTGAATGGTAGCTGGTAGACGGTTCCACAACGGCAAACTTGATATTGGGAATAAACTATACAGGTAGAATAGTTGTGACATTATATTCATGTTTCCTCAAAACAACACCAGTTTCTCAGAAATCGAAAAGCACTATTGTGTAACTACATTTCTCTACTCGCCTCCTTTCCTTATTCTTATCGTATATTATCTCGTGTCATCTCATGTAATCTTTTAATCTCCGTTCAATCCATGATAACCTCATTGTCTCGACTACAGATTGTTTACATAAGCACTGTAATGTATGGCGTCTAACCTCGTAGTAGTTGTTGTGTTCGTCCAGACAGCCACAGGTCTCCAGTTTGACACAACGGCGTCCGTCTAAGACGTAGCCCGGCTTACAGAAGCAGCCACTAATGCAGGGTCCTGTACAGTTGGTGGAGGGTTCCTTACAGCTGGGACTACACGCTGGACCACACTCGTTGTACTCGGCGTTAGGAGGACATGTTACTGTGGCACAGAGACAGAATGAGAACATTAAATAAATGGTTTATGAATGAGATACGAAGCACAAGAAGGAATAACTTGAGGAATGATTTCAAGTCTTACTTGGTGTGCTCGCCGTGGTCGGTTTGGGTGTAGTTGGACCGACAGTTGGAGGTTTGGGTGTAGTTGGTCCAGGAGTTGGAGGTTTGGGTGTAGTTGGTCCAGGAGTTGGAGGTGCGGGTGTAGTAGGATCTGGAGTTGGAGGTCATATATTTTAGCAATTTTAAATTCGTTTCACAAGTTTGTGTTTGTAATTGTGGGACCAACCTTTCCTGGTAGCTTTCACTGTATCTACATGAGCCTGTGAGGTCTCTTTTATTTGCATCATGACGTCAGCACATCTCTCAAAGCTTTTTTTTCCCTTTTTTTTATTTTTTTACCTCAGAGCATTTCTGTCGAGAGTAGTGAACTTACTGACGGGGTAGCAGCCCAGATCTCCTCCTTGCACTTTACACTCATGCAGTGGAGGGCAGTCTGCTGCCGAACAGCTGATGAAGGGAGCGTTACACCTACACTTCAACAAACAGTCCTCCACATACCACTCCTCTCCAGGCTGAGAGACAGAGGGAGAGAGAGAGAGAGAGATTTGTGAATTAGTAGATTCATTAATTAAATATACAGTATTCAGCCAACTCCATTCTTTAGTAGACATTTCAGTCTCTCCTATATATTCTACCTCATAGTATTGTCCGTTGGTGTGTTTACACCCACAGTCGGTGTCCCTCACACACTTCCCAGCACTGAGGATGTAGCCGGGGTCACACACACACGACTCCACACAGGGACCACCGCAGCCCGTGGAGGGCTTCCCGGCGCACGTATTCTGACAGGGTTCTGCACACGGCTCATAGTGGCTGTTAGCAGGACAGTCCAGAGCTGCAGGAAGGAGAGAGAGGGACATGCGTGTGAAATTGTGAAAAAACACACGCGCACACTCACTCACTCACTCTCTTGCCCTCCACTTTAGTCTCTATCTCGACAAAATGGACTACTTGAATGTACAGTACTCTTGATTATGTTATGTATATTTACTTTAGTTTAATATTTTGGTGTCGGCGTGTTGGCACAGGAAAGATATTGTACTGTAAATTGTGTCTGAATAATCCCGTAAGGGATGGGATGCAAAAGGCACGCAGGTACTTACCTGCCCATCCATCCATCCATCCATCCATCCATCCATCTTATTTTTTTATATATATTTTTATTGGGTTTTTTACATTTTTTCCCCCTCCCATGTGGGGTCCTTGTTCATATACATGTACATATACATTTGTGATACATAGATATAGACACCCCTCATTTCCCTCCCATCCACCCCATTGTACCCACCCACTCTTCCCCAATGCAGAGACAATGCTAGAGAAAGAGAGGGGGAAGAAAAACTACAGAAAAAAACAAAAAGGTAGATAAATTAGAAGAGAGAGAAGAAAGGAGGAAAAGAGGGGAGGGGGGACCACCTGTGTGTGTGCACATTCACCGGTTTACACGACGCACGTACAACGCGTAGGCCTATGCGTTCACCATTTTATATTAGTTCAAATATCGCTCATCTCTGGGATTACCATCAGGGTTCTTACATGGTCCATGATCCATCCATCCTTTCTATACTTCTATACTTCCCCCCTCCTCTGTCCCTCCATCCCTCCATTCCTCACGCTCTCCATCCATCCATCTATTCTTTCCATCCCTCCATCCTCCACTTGTCTGTAATTGACTCACGGCAGAATGTTTGGTTCCTCCAGGGGGGGATGTTGACTCCACGGTCCTGGCACTCATTGACGTAGGCTTCAATGGCCTCGCACAGGATGGACGAGGCCCCGTCCAGCTCACACAGGTCAAACAGACAGTCCTTGAAGTGGTCCTGATAAACAAACAAACACACAAACAAGAGAGGAGTTCATAAAGTGTGTGTGTTAGTTTGCGTTTGAGTGCATGAGATGCAATTGTGTGTCGTGTGTGTGTGTGTGTGTGTGTGTGTGTGTGTGTGTGTGTGTGTGTGTGTGTGTGTGTGTGTGTGTGTGTGTGTGTGTGTGTGTGTGTGTGTGTGTGTGTGTGTGTGTGTGTGTGTGTGTGTGTGTGTGTGTGTGTGTGTGTGTGTGTGTGTGTGTGTGCGCGCGCGCGCGCGTGTAATTGTGTAGTCGCCAGATAATCAAAGATGTCCACCTACTGATACATGTGGATATATTTGTGTCTATCTATGCATTTATTTATTTTTCTTTCACTGTATCTACAGTACACGAGACTAGTGTACCTATTATCACTCACATTGGGGTTGACCTTAGGGTGACAGGCAGCGAAGGGTCCCCTCTTGTCCAACAGGATGCCACAGAATCCAGAGCTCTCATACAGATCCTGTTCCTCATCCGTACATTCTGGGACCGTGACGTTGGGCTTCTTATTACAGCTATAGACACAAGCAGGGGAATGGTGTTAGTTTGTGGATGAATGAATCTCTGTGTCACTGTATGTAGTATGTGTGTTCATGATGGAGTAGGTGGTGTTGATTGATTGATTGATTGATTGATTGAAGTATTTATTAACAGTATGCAGAATAGGTACATTTCAAGCACAACTCAATACAAAATAAACAAAAAGCATTACACTTGTTTGCAATAGGGTCCACCATTTTAAATTCATCAGAACATTTAGAGACATACAAATATACACTTCTATATAACAAAAAACAGGAAATCATCATAAATCGAGGTAAAAAGGGAAAACACATATACAGTGAGGGGTAAAGGGGGTGGGGGGGGGACTCAGACTTTTACGGGGGCCAGTTTCGAATTGCAGCCGTCAGTAGGTGCCCTTTGAGAGCAGTTTTGAAGGAGTCAAGGGATTCACATGTCTTAATGACTGTTGGTAGGGCGTTCGTTCCACATTTTGGTGGCATAGGAGCTAAATTAATTTAGTCCCTTGTTTGTGTCGAATCTGGGTTGCACATGGTTTGTTGAACTCCCTCTGGTGTTGTGGGTGTTGACTTGTTCATGTTCAGCGTTACTCACTTGGGGTCGGTCACCCAGCTGTGTCCGAACACATTGGGGTCATTGGTCACGATGCCGTCTGGCTTCCGCATGTCATCCTTGGCGTTGTCATTGTAGTCTCCACACAGACCACACAACGTGTCCTTGTAACTGCAGGTCATCAGGTGGAGGCAAAGGAAAGAGTGGAGAGGAATTTATTCAAGGAACAAAGTCCATCAGAGCTCAGCTAGAATTGTTATTTTGTTTGTTTTGGCCTGTTTTCTTTCAATTGTATTACATGTTTTATTATTGCACTGTGATAGACTACGGTCTACCTATTTTGGAAAGCACTTTGGGTCAACTGCTGTTGTTTTTAAATGTGCTATATAAATCAAATTGACTTGACTTGACTTGACTTAGAATCACTATTTGTAATTACAGGATATTGAATTCACAGCATTCATCCCGTTACTGTCCTGAAGTAGGACTACTGCTCTGGTACTAAATTAGATCAGTCAAATGATAAATAGAACAGGATGTAATGGGTTCCACTCACTCTTTGATCACTTTGATGTCCATGAAGTGGTTTCCATCGTAGCGGACGGTCACACCAAAGTCCATGGCTACAGTGTAGTGTTTCCCAGACTTGAACACAGAGACACCGCTGGCTGGAGTGACTGGCAGGTTGACATTGGTTCCATTCAGCTACGGAAGAGACACAAACATGACAATTCATTAGAGAGACAGAAAGTAAAGTAAAGTTTAATGTTTTATTACAGTATACATTTATCAGGGTTACACAGATTTCCATTTAAAGCATCATTATGCAAATATTTAGAAGTCTGAGGTAATAAGTGAGACGAGGACATATTTCAAGATTCCTACTATTTCTAAATTGTAGTAGCAGCCAAAATGTACAGACACATAATTTGTTTACGTTTTGAGAGTTTGAGAGATTCTCTCCTTTTTTTCCACGATAATTAAATGACTGCCACCAAATTTCTATAAAACAGACATTCTCTCTCTGTCTCTCTCTCTTGTGCTATACCTATCTCACCTGTACTGTGCCTCCCTTCAGGATGGAAATCTTCAGCATGCGCACGTACACGTGCACAGCCTTCACGTAGGAAATAGGTCTGTTGTGGCGGTTTTCGTTGTCGGCATGGACCTCAAAGTGGGGCATGGAGGTGAGGTTGCAGGGTTTAGACATCACATAGCTGCAGTTGCCCATGAAGTTGTACTTGCGACGATCAAAGGTGGTGTAGTGGGGGTCTCCAGTTGCTATGCAGGTGGATGTAGCTGGAGGAAAGATGGTGGAGGAATGTGTTACTGCCTGCTTTGGGTGCCATGTTTTACTTTTATTATTATGTTTTTGCATATGACGATACAGGAAGCAGTGACACTCGGCCACTCAGGCCAATTAAATGATCGTTAAATATGACAGGGTAGCCTTTATGAAAACACCCAGATATTATTAACAAATCTTTAAAGCAGCCTTTAGATATGAAATGTATCAAAATGTAGCAACTTCCTGGCCAATTTCTCACTTAATATGTTCAGAAACTGTTGGACAGTAAGTGAATTAAAGGCCAACGGATAGACTACATCTCTGGTGGAATGTTTGCTCCATGGTTGGCTAGTTAGACCAACCGGTTGGCCAACATTGTAACTTCATCACTTAGTATGTCAGTTGAGTGAGTGAGTGAGTGAGTGAGTGAGTGAGTGAGTGAGTGAGTGAGTGAGTCAGTCAGTCAGTCAGTCAGTCAGGTACATTCACATGTATATGGCTATTAGGGCTGGACTGCTAATACATGCTGTGTTTGTGTTGTGTACTACAGTAAGTGTTCCCCTTGACATTGTCACCTTTGGGATAGCAGCCCGCTACTCCGCTGACCTCACGACACTCTTCTGTGGCGTCACAGGAATTATCCACACACTCCATGGTGTAGTTCCCTGCACAGCGACACAGCCTGGAGCAGCCGTCACCGAAGATGATCTCTCCAGGCTAACAAACATTAGAATAGAATAGAATATAATTTAAATCACAACAATCAAACAAATGTGGATTATACACAAAATACCCAAAGCTTGTTTCCAATGTGGTCCACCTTGAGACATAGAACACGCAATAAACTGTACAAACAACCATGAAACAAAGTCAATTAAATCCTTATATAAAGCTAGAAGCAATACATATAAGACAAGGGCAGTGTTAAGGGCATTATAACTATAACTATTTAATTTGCGTTCATTTGCATAATTGTGGTGGTGTGGACTCACTTGGTGTTCCATTCACTTGAGTTACTTTATAGTATCGTGCTTGGTGTGCTGTGAATGCCCCATTAAGCTGAATAAATTAATTATCTTCACTTATTTCTGACCGCAACACTCAAACAAAAACAATTGATAGTACAAGCCAGCCTTTTGGCACGAGAATATTGTTTATCGGCAGAGTGTAGATAAAGAACTAGAAAAGTCGCAATTTTGAAAAATTGCAAAGTGTGGTTGTCGCAGTCGCTTACATAGGCCCCTCCCTAATTTGAAAATTTCTAAAACGCTTGAATAGTTTCTGAGTAGTCTTCTTATCTTATCTTCTTATCTGCCCCTGCAAGGGAATTCATGTCTTTATAAACGATTGTAAAAACCTTGATTGGTTATGTAACCAACAACAGCCAATTATCTACTACAAACGTTATGCAAAGCTCGGCCAATCACAGCGGAAGTTAGGTAGGTTTTAGCACCTTTTCTTATCCTTATCTTATCATTTTCTCGTGTATCATCTGATCTAATCATTTAATCTCCTCATCGTTTATGACCAAGATGTTATGAATGTCATTTAGACCAGGCCTTAGAACAGACCTTTTTGACATGAAGTGCTAGTTTCTGGAAGCCTTTCTCGCTTCAAATGTGTTTAAAATCATTCTTGAGAGCAATGTTTAGTTGTGAATGACATTGACATATATATATATATATATCAAAAAGGGGAAAACCTTCCAAGGAAGGGACTGCACACTCCAGGGAACAAAGACGGACAACTTACTGCATCAACTTATTTATTAGCGCTAATAAATAAGTTGATGCAGTAAGTTGTCCGTCTTTGTTCCCTGGAGTGTGCAGTCCCTTCCTTGGAAGGTTTTTCCCTTTTTGATTTCTATGCCTGCTAACTAGACTTGCACCTCCCACGGGTCTTGTTGGATGTGCAGGAGTCCTTTTTCGTCTCATATATATATATATATATATATATATATATATATATATATATATATATAAAAATTACATTTCAGAATGGTAGACCTGATACCAGGGCCTACCATTGCGTGGCACATCTATGCACGGAATGTCTATGTTCACAGGCTTCAGTGTGCGGCCTAGAGGAGCAACTGAGCATGTGCAACACCACTTCTTACACCATGGTGTAAGAGGTGTCCTTTGGGAAACCGGGCCATTGTGTGTGTTTACATGGCTGTCATGTTGGATCACACAGCACAGCCAGGTGCTCTGAGGCTTAGACAGCGGTCTGTTATAGTCCTGATCGGACATTATCAAGAAATAACACACGGCTGAATTCATCGATTGACCAATCAGAAACAAGCATTCAACCAAGCCATGCAATACATGATTATAGCCTATTGCTTATTATAAGTCGCTCTTGATAAGACAAGAGCATCTCCTAAATGTCTGAATTGCAAATTGTAGATAGTTTACACGGGCACTGTAATGTATGGCGTCTAACCTCGTAGTAGTTGTTGTGTTCATCCAGACAGCCACAGGTCTCCAGTTTGACACAACGGCGTCCGTCTAAGACGTAGCCCGGCTTACAGAAGCAGCCACTAATGCAGGGTCCTGTACAGTTGGTGGAGGGTTCCTTACAGCTGGGACTACACGCTGGACCACACTCGTTGTACTCGGCGTTAGGAGGACATGTTACTGTGGGGTCACGACATAGACAAAAAACAACACAGTCAGAAAATGAAATTCGTGCTTTAGAAATGAGGTATGAAAGAATGGCAATGGCAATTCAGTTTTACCCATTTAGGCCTGACCTCGAAATTAAAAAAAAATCTTCTAAATCCTCCAGTTTTCTGAAATAAATATTTTCACGATTTTTCAAAAATAGCAGACCTACAAGCTCGTAGCGCGCCACTCGGTGGCGCGCTATGAGCTTGTAGATCTGCTATTTTTCAATAGCTAAATTATAACATAATGTTTAAAACACCAAAAGGGGTTCTCGCCCAAAATGGGTTAAGTCTTACTTGGTGTGCTTGCTGTGGTTGGTCTTGGTGTAGTTGGGCCGACAGTTGGAGGTTTGGGTGTAGTTGGACCGACAGTTGTAGGTTTGGGTGTAGTTGGACCGACAGTTGTAGGTTTGGGTGTAGTTGGGCCGACAGTTGTAGGTTTGGGTGTAGTTGGACCGACAGTTGTAGGTTTGGGTGTAGTTGGACCGACAGTTGGGGGTTTGGGTGTAGTTGGGCCGACAGTTGGAGGTTTGGGTGTAGTTGGACCGACAGTCGGAGGTTTGGGTGTAGTTGGACCGACAGTTGTAGGTTTGGGTGTAGTTGGACCGACAGTTGGGGGTTTGGGTGTAGTTGGGCCGACAGTTGGAGGTTTGGGTGTAGTTGGGCCGACAGTTGGAGGTTTGGGTGTAGTTGGACCGACAGTCGGAGGTTTGGGTGTAGTTGGACCTGGTGTTGTCACAGGTGGCGCAGGTGTTGTTGGTGGAGCTAAAGAGTGAAATAGAACGTTATCTCAAAAGCATGATCTAACGAAAATATCTGTTGAGAGAAGGCCATGTTTTTGACACGGTAAATATTTCTGACCAGATGCAGAATAGCTTCATTCTTACCTTCGCAAGCCATGACGCAAACGCCATCCACGGCTATATCCGTTTCCGGAGTCTCTCCATAAGTACCCACGATCACAAACTGGAATATAGATAATCAAGGAAAGAAATATTATACAAATCCATGAGTCATGCACATACTGTACACATGTCCTGGCTGATGCTGAAGAGCGGAAGCCTAATATCTCTCTTGTCAAAAGGGATTACACATTGGAGCCTAGTCCTGAATCAAACGTCCCGGTTGTGAGAGGTCAAAGGCAGGTATCAGAACAATCCTAGTCCAGTCTAAATGGTGAGTTATACTGAATATGGAAAATAGTGCAGCTTGTATATTGGGTATGCTGGTGCACGACACGGTGCTCAACCAAGAACAATTGTACAAATGAGGCAAAATATCTCTCTAGGTCAGGGGTTCTCAACGTTTTTGGCCGGGGACCCCCGGAAATGCTTTGGCAATGTCTCGGGACCCCCGCCCCGCCCCCTCCCGACCCCCAATATAAATTGACTGCTACAATAACCTTAAACCATTTTGGGCGGGAACCCCTTTTGGTGTTTTAAGCATTGTTATAATTTAGCTATTGAAAAATAGCAGATCTACAAGCTCATAGCGCGCCACCGAGTGGCGCGCTATGAGCTTGTAGGTCTGCTATTTTTGAAAAATCGTGAAAATATTTTTTTTTTTAAAAAGGGGTCGCGACCCACGGGTTGAGAACCCCTGAGTTAAAACACCATTCTGTCGCAGGTTTAGGGATGTAGCTCGTTAATCTTTATTGATAAGGAGCACCGTATCGATCAGGCTTATCGAGCCGGGTTCTTACCGAGCAGGTATAGTTGCAAGGAGTTGGATGGCGAATCATTGGTGTGGTTTGGGCTTAAGCCATTCTGGGCGGGAACCCCTTTTGGTGTTTTAAGCATTGTTATAATTTAGCTATTGAAAAATAGCAGACCTACAAGCTCATAGCGCGCCACCGAGTGGCGCGCTACGAGCTTGTAGGTCTGCTATTTTTGAAAAACCGTGAAAATAAAATTTAAAAAAAAAAACCCTTTTTTTTTTTCTTTTTTTTTTTGGAAAATAATTTGGCGACCCCCTAAAATAATTTGGCGACCCCCCGAGGGGTCGCGACCCACGGGTTGAGAACCCCTGCTCTATGTCATGGGGGAGATTCCACTTTGAATAAGCCGTTTGGTTTCCCATGCAGGATACCAGGGTTCGATTTCCAGGTAGTTACACTGGGTGGCATAACCACAGATTCACTAATTACCTTGACAGTAGCAGTTCCAAGGTAGTGGACTTCCACAGGCTTCCATGACTGACCCTGGTTCCCTCGGACCGTGAAGAGAGGAGCTCCGAGGCTGCCACCTAGTGGAGAGACGGAAGAGACGGGATGACTAGATGCCCAGGGAAGTAAATGATATTAAGACAATGATAAAATGAATTATTTTATGATATATATCTGTTGTTGAGCGATGGAAGAGACAGGGTGCCAAATGCCCAAGGAAGTAAATTATATTAAGACAATGATAGAATTAGTTATTTTATGATATATCTGTTTTTTCCTGAACTAAAAAAGCAGTCCCTCTTCTCATAATCGTTCCCTTAGATTGAAAAACATGGCACTGACCCAGGTAGTGCTGATTGCTTGTAATTTTGTTGTGCTACAATCTACAGTAATTTAGTCTACAGTTGCACTCAGGATTGTCAAGAGTGCCAGGCAGGTATGTGTTTAAATCCAATTAAATTGTGCAAAAAAAGAAAACAAGGCCTTGAAATATAATTCTGCATACCATTTAAAGGCATGCACTGAACTTCAAAAGGCAAAACGCCTTGACAAAGCTCCCTTTGACAGCTTTTTTTTTATTTATTTTAATTTAGGTCAGGGCTACTCAAGTCCAATTAAGGGCCAAGCTAAAAACGACGGTCCTATTTTCGAGGTTAAACAAAACACAAACACACATAAAAAAGCCAGATCATGTTTGCAGATTAAGTTGTGCTTTTATTTTTTTGCAGCCCCTTTAGAAATATTACGAGAGGAGGTGTTTGTTGACGTCATGTGACTCCTTTATAAACTCTGGAGCCTCGCCCATGCAGCACTCCTGCACGGGGTGATTCTTCTAATCCTATAACTGCTGTCTGGTTCCTGTACTTTTATCCCCCCGAACTATAGGGAATTTGGCTTGGTTAAGATGTTGGCTTTCCACGAGGGAGACCTGGGTTCGATTCCTGGGTGTTATATTTAGTTAGTTAGTTACTTTATTGACACAAATGTATAAAACATTGGGTCCAAACAATAATAAAAAACCCATGAATCAAAAACTTTAAAAGGTACAATACATTAAAATATACAATACACAATACAGAATCCCTTTACAACAGGAGCTTTCTATTGCTCCACAAGTGACAGGCAGGCATGTAGCATACGCAAAGTCTCTCTGTTAGTGCCCACAAAGAGTGAGCTCAAATCAATACCCTCATGTCCATATTTCACTCTGATATCTTGTGTGAGGGGACACACCAGTATGTGCTGTTCGTTTTGTATACCGGTCTCACATTGGCAAATGTGAGACCAAAAATTGAGGAGACACTGTGGAGGCACTGGGGGGACAGTGGGGAGGCACTGGGGGGACAGTGGGGAGGCTCTGTGGAGGCACTGGCGGGACACTGGCACTGGGGAGACACTGGGGAGGCACTGGGGAGGCACTAGGGGGGCACTGGGGGGGACACTGGGCAGACAGAGGGGGGGGCGCCATGGGGGCGCCCCCTACCCCCCCCCCCCATGGCGCTCGAAGCCGCTGCTTCGTCGGCCTGTAGGAAGAACCGGGCCTGTACACGAGTGCCTCATGCACTCATATTCCGGGTCTCTCTTACCTGTAGTGAGGGTGTGTACGCTCAGCTGCATGAAGGTGGCGGTGCCGTACATGTAGTAGTGGAAGGAAAGGTCCAGGCAGCCCGTGGCGGCGGCGGTGGGAGGACTTATGATCTCGGACGAGGCTCCAGGCACGGCGGAGAAGGAATCCATGTACAAGTAGAAACCGACTGCATTTCAAAAAAGATGACAAAGTCTACCCATCAAACACAGAATTGATTTCAAAGTACTTCTCACCACCTACAAGTCTCTGCACAACCTGGCTCCCCCCTACCTCTCCGCCCTCCTCGAACCACACGCACCATCCCGCTCCCTCAGGTCCAGCGATGCCGGCCTCCTGGTGATTCCCAAGAAGATCAGGCTCAAAACCTGGGGCGACAGGGCCTTCTCTGTGGCCGCCCCTACCCTCTGGAATGCCCTCCCCAAACAGATCCGGGATGCCCCCTCACTCCCCACCTTCAAAACCGCACTAAAAACCCACCTGTTCAGACTAGCATTCCCCAGCTGATGTGTTTTTAACTTGTTACTTGTAATGTTTTACTGGTTTTATTCTTATTTTCTTTCTTCTAATAAAGTTGTCTTTTTTTTCTCTTGTTCCCCCCCCCCCCCCCCCCCCGGCCCCCACACATGTAAAGCGTCTTTGGGTATTAGAAAAGCGCTATAGAAGTCCCAGATATTATTATTATTATTATTATTACTTCAACGATTGGCTTTACAAATCAAATTCTAGATGATAATACAAGTCTGCACAACATCAAGTGTTTACTTTAACCCATTTTGTGCGGGAACCCCTTTTGGTGTTAGCATTATGTTATGCTTTAGCTATTGAAAAATAGCAGATCTACAAGCTCATAGCGCGCCACCGAGTGGCGCGCTACGAGCTTGTAGGTCTGCTATTTTTTTTAAATCGAAGAACGACTGACATTAGAAACATAGTTTTTTCAGAAAACTGTCAGGATGTAGAAGACATTTTTAGAATCTGATCTCAGGTCGCGCAAATTACAGCTTTTCACCAGAGGAGAAAAACTTTATTTAATTTTTTTTCCCAAAATGAGTTTATAGCACAGGCAAACTCTTCACATACTAGAGCATGTCTGAAATAAGTGTCAGAGCTGAAATCGACATGTAAATATGAAATAAATGCCCAAACATGTAGCTAGGTGTAATGTTAGAGACCACAGAAGTGAACCTTTCAAGCCTGTTTTCTCAACTCGCTGTTTTCTGCAAGACATTACTCTATAAGCCATATCTCCAAAACTGGTGGGTCAAACTGAACAACCAATATGTCAATTTGAAGCTATGATTCCCTGCTTTCATATGACATGAAAAAACGAAAATTAAAAAAAATCCAATGGCAGTCCCTCAGTCAAATTTAGTCACAATGGGTTAAAAACACGTTTCGGTCACAGTTGGCCATCATGTGGACAAATGACATGACCTTGAACAACTATAAGTAGTATCTTTTAGAGTACAGGGGGTCTTGATTGGGGCCTGAGACTGCTAAGGATGATTAATAATCAATGTCAAGTGTGTCATGGTTCACATGACGGCCGTACTTCATGTTTTCAGCGCTATCAAATTATCAATGAAGAAACCTTCCGCAGTGTCTGTATCCGAGGCAGCTTCTGACGTTTTTGTAACCTTTTCTCCAAAACTCCAAAAGTAAATTTTCTGTCCCTTTTCTAATTGGACATTAATCAGACAAGAGTGACATCACAATATGTAATATAAATGGCAAGACATAATTCATCAAGAACAGAACTCTCTAGTGTAAACCCATGAATTAGAAGTGTGCAAATGGCTTCCCACAAACACATGAAGAATTCAAGATTCATTTCCCAGTGGAATTGCACCTTTCTAGTTTATACTTGTACTCAATACTCATACTGTGTGAAAAGAGGAGTTACTGTAACGGGCAATTATGGGCACTGTATTTTTCCTGTAAACCTCAAGTTTAGCGGGCATATACAGTTAATATACGGTAATATACGGGTGTGATGGTACAATTCGGGAGTTTACCGGAATGTTTGTTGTAAAGTTTAACGGGAGTTTCCTGTAATATACACATCCGTATTCCATGCTTTTTGCGCAGTGGGCGCCACGCACCGACATGGTGTGCAACCAGGTATGAAGACATGTATGAGGAGGGCACTCACATCCAGGTTTGGTAAAGTCATCGTCGGGTCCTGTGCCCGGAGTGTCTGTGGGTCCATTCCACGGTTCGAAGCCATATACGTCAGGGTTGGTGGGCGGCGGGACCGTCCACCCACACAGGTCTTGCGTGTCAAAATCACAGCCAGTCACACAGGCTGGGGAGAGCATTTAGATAAGATTTAGATCTACCGTAGATAAGATTGTCGTGGTTATTAAGAGTTATCCGTGCGTGCGTGTGTGCGTGCGTGTGTGCGTGCGTGCGTGTGTGTGTGTAATATGCTCACAGGGACATGCTCCTTCGCTAATGACAATGTTGTCCAGGCTTGTGTCACATGAAGAACTGAAACCTCTCTTGGCCTCAAACACGACCTGTGCACGCACGCACGCACGCACACGCACACACACACACACACACACACACACACACGCGCACACACACACACACAAAAACACACGATAATGTATCAGCTTACATTTTATAGCATTCCACTTCCAGTTATAAACAAAAAAAAGGTTGAGAATCCCCCTCATAGATGACTATAGCCTCCTATCCCACAGAGCCAACCCATACAAATCACAGTTTGTTAAAAGCCCACATAGATAAGAAGGGGTTAGGTGTTAGATCACTAACACTTCATGTTAATGACAGGCAGCACTGCCCTGACTTTCTCTCCCAGTCGTAGCTACACCTTCAAACCGTTGGCATAATCAGCGTGTTGCTTTTGACCCGTGCATGTGAGAAAATGAGATTCAAATGAGTTGTGTGTGAGTAATAAACCCGAGGAGGGCCCCACTGTTCCGACACTCCCATCTTAACTGTTTTACAACTGGTCTTAAAAATGTTGCGAGAATTGATAAGACGAGCAGTAAAAAAACATTAATTTGGCTTGTAAAAGATGACCGTGTGTGTGTGTGTGTGTGTGTGTGTGTGTGTGTGTGTGTGCGTGCGTGCGTGCGTGCGTGCCTGCCTGCCTGCGTGCCTGCGTGCGTGCCCGCGTGCGTGCGTGCGTGCGTGCGTGCGTGCGTGCGTGCGTGCGTGCGTGCGTGCGTGCGTGCGTGCGTGCCTGCGTGCGTGCGTGCCTGCGTGCGTGCCAATGTTTGTCTACATTTATGAGGGAACAATATCTATGCATGTATACAATAGTGAGAGAAACACCTATGCAGGGGGCATTTTTGGTCAAGCATGACAGCTCCGTCCGTGTAAGGGATTATTCAATGGTTAACGTTTTATTAGATATGGTTATGATTATGATGGTTAAAGGTGCTGTTAGTGATCTTTTTGGTCAAAACAAACCCCCGTCTCTCCAGCTCTGAACAGAAAATGTTCGTGTTGAACCCAGTGTACCAGCATGGAGCCAAGAGAACCAACCAAGCCATGCCAAAATGTTATTGATTACTTTTAAAGCCCTGCGGGGCCTGGCTCCTATAGCTATATCTCAGATATGTTGAAACCTTACAGGCCAGCACGCACCCTGAGATCCTCAGGTCTGGCCCTCCTGGAAGTTCCCTCGACTCGCCTAGTCACTATGGGCAACCGGGCTTTTGCTGCCCTGGGCACCCAGACTCTGGAATTTTTTATGCATTTATTTGATTGTTGTTTATCCTTTGACACTGTAAAGCACTTTGTAAACATTGTTTTCGAAAAGCGCTTTATAAATAAAGTTTATTATTATTATATTATTATATTATTATGCGCCTTTTGTGGTCCTAGCTGTCCCTCCTCCGTGCCCATTGGTTGCTGTTGAATTAATGCTATGTTCCAAACGAGTGCTATAGCTATAGGCCTAGACAACAAGGACTCAACTCTTTTGTTACGATATACAATACAGAACTACCTATACAGTACACTAGGGCATTAAGCAACTAGTCGACTAGTCGACTAGTAAATCCACTAGTCGACCTTGTTGGTACTAGTTGACTAGTTGATACTAGTTTATTTTTTATTTTCCCCCCGATTTTGTAGGCCTCAAGATCAGGTAGATTATAGTTATAGTCACCATGTACACAGTTTTTCAATGTACAAATATTTATTTCCCAAAAGTTAATTTTTTTAATTTATTTTATTTTTTACATAATAGGTAGTTAAACAACTAGTCGACTAGTCGACTAGTAAACTAGGCAACTAGTCAACTAGTAAAAATGACTAGAAGTGAATGCCCTACAGTACACAGGATAAAGATTAACAAAAAAGACTTACATTGATGGTCTGTCCAGCCGGTTTTGAAACGGTGACGGCGCCTGCCAGCCAGGTCCGACTCTGGAACCCCGTCTTGGTCCACACGTCCTCCTCAGAGCCGGGCCTCTTCGCCAGAACTTTAAGCTGGTTGCTGCCGTCAGAACCGTACATGTAGTAGCGGAACCGGACGCACATGTTTGTGACCGACGAGGAGAGGGCGGGGCTAAGCAGACGAGCCCTCTGCCCGTCGGCCACGTTGTCAGCCTCATGGTAGATGTAGTAGCCCTCTGGAGAGAGAGAGAGAGAGAGAGAGAGAGAGAGAGAGAGAGAGAGATGAAGCCTTGAATTCATGGAGATTTTGTTTTGCTTTTGTTGCATTCCTGAGCCAATGATGTGGATGCCCAGCGGAGTCTCCTACCGAGTCTCCTACCAGATACGGCATTTTTGGGTGAACTACTCCTTTAAGCCATTTTGGCTTGACGTCGAAATTTAAAAAATGTCTTCTAAATCATGACAGTTTTCTGGAAAACCTTATGTTTCTGTATCAGTGGTGCTCAAGGACCCCAAAAATGATATGTAATATGCCTCCGCCCCATCTGAAAATATGTTGTTCCAGGGACCTCCCCAGAAGCTTAAGTTAAGTTAAAATGTTCACTCCGTAACAATATATATTCAAATATTTGAGGCACATTTTCACGATTTTTCAAAAATGGCAGACCTACAAGCTCGTAGCGCGCCACTCGGTGGCGCGCTATGAGCTTGTAGATCTGCTATTTTTCAATAGCTAAAGCATAACATAATGCTAACACCAAAAGGGGTTCCCGCCCCAAAATGGGTTAAGACCAACTGAACACAAACAGAAGCCGTCAACAGTAACACTGACCCCCGTCAGGATAGTCTCCGCTGGGTCCCGTGCCGTCCGTCGGGGTGGGACCTCGATGTCTGGTCCAGTCGTTGTTGTCGCCCGGGTCCTGGGTGAAGCTGCAGAAAGGAGCGCTGTCCTCGTTGAAGTCACAGGACGTCAGGACTGCTGCGTGGAGAGAGAGAGAGAGAGAGAGAGAGAGAGAGAGAGAGAGAAAGAGAATTAACCCATTTTGACTGAGATCAGATTCTATAAATGTCTTCTACATCCTGACAGTTTTTTGAAAAAGCTATGTTTCTATGTCAGTCGTTCTTCGAGTTTTCAAAAAATAGCAGACCTACAAGCTCATAGCGCGCCACCGAGTGGCGCGCTATGAGCTTGTAGATCTGCTATTTTTCAATAGCTAAAGCTTAACATAACGCTAACACCAAAAGGGGTTCCCGCCCAAAATGTGTTAAGGAACCTCGTCATGTTTGACCAACCACTATATTGCTGCGTTCACACTGGCAGATACAAAGATGCAAAGATACAAAGATTCACAGCACACGTGTCGCTTGTATCTTTGTATGTGAAGTTGAAGCCGCAGTTCATCTTACATGTATTTGTAGCTTTGTATCTTTCGCAGCAGCTATACAAACGTCGGATGCATCTTTGCATCTACATGTCGCTGGCTTACATTGACAATGAATGGTAGACTGAATCTTTGCATCTGCCCGTGTGAACGCACCATATTCCTCTCAGTGAAGCTCCCTGCTGACCATGTGCCCTGACCGACCCCCCCGCCCGCCTTACCAACCACAGACAAGACCGTTACGCACAAGTGGTGGAAAAAGTACTCTTTTTTTTAAGTTTCAAAGTATCAATACTAAAATATAGAAATTCTCTGTTACAAGTACAAGTCCAGAATTCAAAATGTACCCGAGTAAAAAGTACAAACGTATTGGCATCAAAATGTACTTAAAGTACAGTACCCAAAGTAAAAATACTCATTATGCAGAACTACAAGCTCACAATGTGTTGCATCGTGACACATTGTGTCACACTATTTTCAAATGGTCAAAATGAAGTGGTTAATTTATATTTTGTAATAATAATAAAAATCTACAAAGTAACTAAACTAAACTAAAGTTTTCAAATAAATGTAGCGGAGTAAAAGCACAATATTTGCCTCTGAGATGTATAGTGAAGTAAAAGTATTGGAAATTGAAAATACTTAAAAGGTATATTCAGTGATTTTACTTAATTCAAATATCACTTATTTTTTTCTGGATAATCCTCCCTACTATAGAGTGTGCTGACCATATAAGGAGTTCCTCCCTGTCCCCAGTGAGCCCCTGGGGTCAAAAAACCCTAGTTTCAGTTTTGGTGGCGGGTGGCAAAGCCTTCATCCAATCAGGATGAGAGGGGCCTTCCTCCAATCATGATCGACTGGGGGCGGGCCTTGGTGCACATGCTGTTGGCCTGTTGCACTTCCCCCCCGCTGTAGAGCGTGCATGTGCACATTTTGTTACCGGGGTGGACTGGGTGGTTTTCCAAATCACCCAAATCACTGAATGCTCCTTTAAGTAAAGTACAAATACCTCAAAAGTTTACTTGAGTACAGTACTTAAGTAAATGTACAGTTACTTTACACCACTGTGCACAACAGCCATATAGACTGTAGTTCTCTTTTCCATTGGCTTAAACATTTCTCAAACTGGGAACACGAGCAAAGATGGTTAATTTATAAAGATACGCCATCCCAATTGGAGCTACTAGAGGCCGAATGGCACGTGATGGATAATATTGTAGATTTGTTGTTTGTGTATTTGTTTACATGTGCCCTGCAATAATTATGAATCGTTACTTATGCCCCATGCCCATGTATTTTTCATGGGCCTCCGGTCACACTGTCCCACTGATTTCGGTTCGGTTCTCACTTCTTCCCAGCTGGCGTGAAGATAAAGTATTGTTTTCTCCTGTTTGCCAAAACACCCAGCGTATCTGTTGGAAAACATGTTTTTCTGACCTTCTAGCTATAGACTTCATGTCTCCCTCGCTCTCCTATTTACGTCTTAATAACGTTATATTAGTCGGCACGGCCGTCAATTGTAATAGGCCAAGTAGGCCTCCCGGCAATAGGTGTCGCCATTATTCACTATTTGTGAATCTCTGAACTCAATTGGAGTACTTCCCATGTCATGAGATTGTTTGATTTCATATTGTATATAATGAGTCCACTGATGATCCATCAGTGGGAGAACTTTTTACGATGCTGGTATTTGGATGTTCTGTTCTGCTCCCCAAATAATATTATGGTCATTATAATCCTTTGAAAAGACTACGCTGACTGCTTGTGGATTCTTTTATTTGTGTCGGGTCTTGGTTCTTTCTTGGTTTTTCCTGCTGTAAGGTGATACTTTTACTTTTACTCCTTTAAGTATTTATAATTTTCCCTCTAAAGTATTTATCCTTAAAAGGTTTAATAATATAGGATTACAGTTTTATAAGTTTAACATTATAACATTAAAGATAGTTAATATTCACTTGGTTTAATAAGGTTTTACAGTCCTTCTGACTTGAGTACTTTTACTCTATTACATTCTTACAAATTCTCCTCATCGGGACTCCTCCAGAGTCCCGACGATTTACGAGTTTATAATTAAAAAGGTTCTCTTAATCTTAATAATTTACGGCTCTACACGCCGAAATGGTATTTGGAGAGTCCTGTTTTAATTACTTAGTTTCTAAAAGCAGCTTTAAGACGCTGCCCTCCTCTGACATTATGGTATTGGGCTTTTCATATTCATATTGGTAAATATGTATCATTAAATACATAACAAAATGGCCTGGTTCCTATAGACTGGGTTCCCCAATTAACTTTCCTCAAGGGCCATATTTTGACTAGGGTACCAGGCTGGGGGCCGAGTCCGCACGCACGAGGTCGAGGTCTTGCCCTGAAAATTCATTTTCAGGGCAAGACCCCATTTGAAAAGGATGCCCAGTTTAACATGCATAGGCTACTGACCCCCATTTAATGCCATTCTGGGACCCCCCAAAATAAAAAAATGTTTTTATTATTCTTCCAGGGGCCACACGGGGGCGCTCCGCGGGCCGCAAATGGCCCACGGGCCGCCTATTAGGGACGTCGCAGTCCCGCCCCCTCGAGAGACCCGGAAAATAAATCCCTGTTCATTTTCCTCATAGACTTTTCAGAAAGTATTTATTTAAAGACGTTTACGCCGCGGACAAAGACAACTCTTGTGGTGACAAATCATGACAACAAACACAATTTTTCGGGCCAAACAAAGAATTAGAAAGTAGAAAAAAACGGCAGGTTACAACACTTTTTGTTGTTGTTTTTCTTCTTTGTAATTATTTGTTTGGTCCAAAATATTGTGTGTGTTGTCATGATTTGTCACGACAAGAGTTGGCTTCGTACGACGCTTAAAAGGTCTTTAAATAAATACGTTTTGAAATGTCTATGGGGAAAATGCATTGGGATTCATTTCCTGGGCCTGGCGTTGTCATGAAAGGGGACTCTATAGCTAATCGGGGACACACCCAAGCACTACAATGTACAATGTGTCTGTGGGCGAGAGAGAAAGTGTTCCCTTCACACTTTTTACACACTTGTTAAAAGGTTTTGTTCTTAGGACTTGGGTACTGAATAAGCAGGAGATAAAGAATGATAAAGTTAGAGGTAGAGTCCAGGACAAGCCCAAGGGCAGGGTTGTGACACCGAAGGGTGTGGGCAGAGAAACATGGGTCAGGTGCTGAGCATGCGTTGTCTCACGCACTCTTCATCTCAGTCATACTGTCAGGTTAAAGGTGATGAATCACGTTCAAGATACACATACAGTATGTGCGCGCGCACGCGTGTGTGTGTGTGTGTGTGTACATTGGACCCAAAGCATACATTAGGTCAAATGTATGCACATCAAACAGGTCCAATACAATACATCAAATATGGAAGTCTATTCATGAATTTCATAACGGTTAACTTACCAGCCTCCGCCTCTGTTTTCACACGACTGTGGAAACTGGAAAGAAAGAAAGAAAGAAAGAAAAGAAAGAAAGAAAGATTTTTTTTTAAAAATATATTTGCAGTGAAATACAGAATCCAAAGCCACACTAGCTCATGATATATTCTATTAATTTATAGTATTTATATATATTTGAGTTATTGTAACACTTAACTTTCATTAACGATATTATAAATAAATAAGTCTGCTGGCAATTCCCTAAAATATACAAATATGAAACCACATAAAACCAACACCAAAATAAATAACAAATACCATAATAGTATAAAAACACACACACACACACACACACACACACACACACACACACACACACACACACACACACACACACACACACACACACACACACACACACACACAGAATTAGAAGGCCAATGTTACTTATCCAGACCCCTCTATCTATAATAATAATAATAATACACTTTATTTATAAAGCACTTTTTAAAACAATGTTACAAAGTGCTTTCCAATACAGGATAAAATGCAGTGCAGTAGAATAAAACAACACAAATAAACACATTTTAACACAAGTAAACAGGTGAACACAAAATAAAACGATCAATAATTCAAGTAAAAGCAATCGTGAACAAGTGGGTTTTTAGCTGTGATTTAAAAGAACTCAGTAGGGTGATGTGTCTTATAGGGCCTCTGGTAAGGCATTCCACAGCTTAGGTGCACGGGCCGAGAAAGCCCGGTCACCCATGGTGACAAGCTGGGTAGCCGGAACTTCCAGGAGAGCCTGGGGGTCCGGCCTCAAAGGGATCGACTCGGCCCTGACCCGGCCACGGCCTCCCATGCCATAAGAACGGGCGCATCCGTTACGTTTTTCCTCACGTATAGTATATAGACCTATATAAGTATAGGCTACATATACATACATATAATAATAAAAAATAATCTGTGGCCTGGGCCATGGCTCAGCGGTCCAGGCACCTTGGCTGGTAATCCAGTCTGGCAGTGTGCCGTGGGTTCGACTCCCGATACCGACGGCCTTCACTGCATGTCTTCCCCCCCATCTCTCTCCCCATTTCCTGTCAGCCTACGGTCTGTCCCTCCATAAAAAATATAAAATAAAGGCAAAAGCCACAAAAAAACATAAAAAACAAAAAATCTGTACAATAAATGATAGGACACCAGGTGTGAACAATGAACCTATAGCATCACACCTGACCTGAATATGTTCTCAGTGCACTCACCCTGCATGCCGTGTCGGTTGCTCAGCCGCCGTACACCCCTTTATCCATAACAGGATACACAAAAATCTTAACGTATGCATGGCTAACATAGTTAGCAAGGCAATAAGGACAGTGGACAGGGAGTGCAGGTCTTTTATACAGACAGGTACGGAAGGATGGGTATACAGGTGGGAGGGGGTAGGAGGAGGGAGGGGTGGGTGTTGTGGGGTGTGTGTGGGTGGGTGGGTGGATGGGTGGTGTTGTATTGAAGAAGCCATCATCGTCTCACTCGCATACATGGGATTGCTGGTGCATTACTTTGCACATTGCAAAACACGTATAATGAGTAACTGATATGTGATAGGGTGTGTGTGTGTGTCTGTGCGTGCGTGCGTGCGTGCCTGTGTGTGTGTGAGAGTGGTCACACTGCTTGCGCGTGCATGTGTGTGAAGGTTTCCTAGGTGGGGTGGGGTGGGATCACGTTCAGACTGTACTCTATGTTTCAAATCAGTGCCAGCTTTGTGCTGTAAAATATTAAAGTTTATTGATTACGAGCCAAGGACACACCTACAGACAGATGCAGTGCCGATAATATCTAAGACCAGCATCTCTGCATTTCATCTTCATTCATATTCAGCCTATAGTGTGTTATTATTCATTTCGGTTTGGATCTGGACTCCTACTCTGACCTCTCCTATGTGTTTCATTCTAAAATTGCGAATGTAGATTTTAGCGTTGGATATTGCATGGCACAGAGTGACGCCTTTACATCTACAAAATCTTGAAAGTGTGTTTTTTGCAAAAAAAAACGTTTTGTATTTGTATTTTGGAATTACAAAAAAAATGAACTACAGAGGTCATTTGTAGAATCGGCCTCAGGTCTTAATGGGTTAACACGTACAGACTCTTACAAGTGTGTGGAATGAGTAAATAACACGAACGCTCAACCAACAACACGGTAAATAGTCACATAATAGAGTCCAGAGAGAAAATAATTTAGTGCTCCGCAGAGAGACTACAACACCAGGTCAAACGGGGACAGGGTGGCGTTCCCACTCAGCGCCATTCCGACTACATGGCCTCCGCGTGCGGTTAAAACATGGCTATTCAGATCATACTGTAGGCTTCACTGTCTCCATCTAAAATACAAAAAGACAGTTGTAGAATTCTCTACCAAATATAATCTCATCAGTCTTATAGGGAACTCAACCTTTGTAGGCCACGACCCCCCAAAATAATCATATTTGAACTGGGGCCCACAATATAGTTTGTTGATTAATCTTTCTTTCTTTCTTGGTAAAATGGTCATAAATGTTCACTTCACTGTCACCTGTGGGAACCTCCAACATCATGTGGGGACCTCCCTTGGGGTCCCGACCCACATGTTGAGAACCACGGGTCTAAACAACATAAACTTGTCTAAACAACACAACATTTAGGCTGTTGCTAGGATACCCATGCATGGAATTCCCTCCCCGGGATCAATAAACATAAACATGTATGTTATCTTATCTTTTGTAAACGTACAGTATCGTGAATATCAATCCAAGGGTCAAACAGATGTCTGTTGTCGGCTCAAGAATCCACCACTACTGAATGAAGTGTCTGGTGCTGGGGAGTCTGGTGCAACGCACAGGTCCTGGACCTGGTTGAGAGCAGGAGTGGACCTGATGAGACGTATAGGAGGGGCACGGACAGGAGTCAACCCACAGAGCAGAGTCCTTCCATCCAGATTGTGTGGCCCTGGCCTTTCCCTAGTGGGTCTGATCCAGGGTATAGCTACATTTTGACCTGAGATCAGATTCTAAAAATGTCTGTTTGAAAATGACAGTTTTCTGAAAAAGCTATGTTTCTATGTCAGTCGTTCTTCGATTTTTCAAAAATAGCAGACCTACAAGCTCGTAGCGCGCCACTCGGTGGCGCGCTATGAGCTTGTAGATCTGCTATTTTTCAATAGCTAAAGCATAACATAATGCTAACACCAAAAGGGGTTCCCGCCCAAAATGGGTTAATCACCCCGGCTGGGTCATCTGAGTGAGGGGTATGATGTTCGCGAGACCCGAAACCCCGATGACCTTGGCATAGGATATACATCAGTAAGGATACGTCCCAGGTGCACCCATGCGATGTATGTAGCAATAACATACAGAGGGGAGAATAATACAGTACGATACGTTGCAATGAATTCCAACAATGTGTGTCCATTCCCTCCGTTGTTCTCCGTTGTTCACCCAAAAAGTTACTTACTTTCTATCAATAACACACTCCCATGAAGCCTTGAATACATATTTATTAGTTTTGAATTGTTTACAGAGCAATAAAAAAGAGAAAAGTATTAAAGTATATAAAAGCAAAAGCTTAAAATAACATTACAATAATAGAACATAAAACAACATTATACTAACAACAGAAAAGGCAGCAAATCAGGCAGAACAGTTAGTACATGAACAACAACACAGAGATTTTAAAAACTCAACTAAAAGCAAGAGGTAGGTAGAACTTGGTCTTGAAATAGGACAGGTCATTGTAGGCACTTTGAGGCGAGCAGGTCAGCCTGGTGGACCGGAGGGGGGCTGCATCGAAACTGCATCGAAATATCGATTTCAATTTCAAGAATCCAAGTATATCGATAGGTAAACAACAAGCAACATATATCGTATCATTTGACATTGTATCGTATCGTATCATTTTGCAATGCAAATAATCGGTATCGAATCGTTTTGCAATACAAATAATTGTTTGCATCAATACTAAGTATACGATATTGAATGGAAAAGTAATTAAACCCCTTTTTTAATTTGTTTCTTCTTAAAATTGCTAAATACAATGCGCAAGTACTTTTACTTTTGGTACATTAGGTACATTTTGATGCAAATACTTTTGTACTTTAACTCAAGTAGATTTTGAATTCCAGATATTTACCTGTAACGTATTTCTATATTGCAGTTACTATTGATACTTTTACTTAAGTAAAAAAAAATGTTGTACTATTTCCACCACTGATGTGATGACCAACATCACATTCACATTTTACTGTTGAGAAACTCTAAACCTGTCCCTACCAGTAAATGCCTTACCATTCCCATATCACCGTTTCATTACTCACAATGATTTCCCTGTCCTTTATCCACTCACCCACACCCACACAATTCCATTCAAAGGGGCTTTATTGGCATGAGAAAACACACATTTACACTGCCAGAGCAAACATGAAACAATTCAAACAAAAATCAAGACTAAGAAATGCATGTACAATTAAATTGAGTGAGATATATATATTTTTTTTAATTTTGTTTTACTGTTTGTTTTGTTTTTCTTTACCCTGTTGTATATTTGTATCTCTATAATATGTTTTTGACGATTTTGTGCACTTTTATTTGTGTTATTTTGTTATGTTATGTAAAGCACTTTGGTCAACTCTGTTGTTTTTAAATGTACTTTATAAATAAAGTTGGATTGGAAATTACCCTCCTCCCAACCACAACACACACACACACACACACACACACACACACACACACACACACACACACACACACACACACACACACACACACACACACCCCACACCAGGCTAGCTGTATCTGAATCTAAAGTCATTAAAATGTTACCTAACTTGAATAATAATAGATCATCACACACGTACGCACGCACAGAGCACCAGGCTGTCTCCGAATCTAAAGTCATTAAAATGTTACCCAACTTGAATAATAATTGATCATCATCATCATCGTTACATCATTGCATGTTTAATAAGGAACTGTTTTCGGGCCAGACTTTTCAAATCAATACAAGCTCAGGGGGGGGGGGGGGGGGGGGGGGGGGGCTTTCACGTACAAACGGCTTCATGGCAGATGGGGAGGTATGCGGGGGTGTGTGGCGGGCTTTCAGGTATAGGAAGGGGCCAAACGCACGAAGGGTCGTTTTCTCTAATGGAATCCAAAGGTTTCATCTGATATTAATATGGTTGGGAGTAGGGTTGTCCCGATTGGATCGGGTGATCGGAAATCAGGGCCGATCACGTCATTTTAAAATGAGCGGAATGGGATGCCAAAAAACGTGATTGGGAAATCCCTAGTATCAATATTATATCCATAATCATGATATTAGACTGGAAATTGTCTGTGATTTGGGATATTGTACAATTGTGATATGGAATATACAGTACGTGTTCTATAACCCGTTTTGAGCGGGAACCCCTTTTGGTGTTAGCATTATGTTATGCTTTAGCTATTGAAAAATAGCAGATCTACAAATGAGCTTGTAGTTCTGCTATTTTTGAAAAATCGAAGAACGACTGACATAGAAACATAGCTTTTTCAGAAAACTGTCAGGATGTAGAAGACATTTTTAGAATCTGATCTCAGGTCAAAATGGGATAAAATATAAATATCGGATAGGGGAAAAAAAATCAATATTGGCAGATGCTCAAAATCAAATGATCGGAATGGGATCGTGACATCCCTCGTTGGGAGTAATCATGCAGTAGACGATGAGTCAGATTCAGTTTCATGTCACATCACCACAGATAATAAAGGTCCATAACCACATGAACCCTACCCTATATTCTGGGCATGTCACTGGCATAATAGGCAGACATTCTGTCACTCTGTCTCCGAATCCAACGTCATTAAAACGTTACCTAACTTGAATTATTGATTCAATGTACGGCAAACATCATTGCACAATTACAATTCAAGCATTTAGCAGACATTAATTGAAATCTCACACACACACGCACGCACGCACGCACGCACGCACGCACGTGCAGGGATCCACTCCTCATTGACCAGTGAAGACGTTGCCATGATCCCGTAACCACAATCAACAAATACAACAATGAGATCATAAAAGGAAGGGAGCGCTGCTGTCGTTCAGTTTTACATATTGACACATGCAGGAAACCACCATATACTGTATATCCCACCCAGTGGTGCATGGAAGAAGTATACTGGCCATGGAGTTTGAGTCCGCTTTGACCTCATGTCTCACAGCACACCACACGCATGCTCAAATGACTCGACATTTCAGGCTTATTGTCTCGCCATCAATGTCTTCACATGTTGTACGTAAGCATAACACCATGACATTATTTGACCAGATTCGACTGAGAGACATGACATTTTTTCAAAATGAGTTAATAGCACAGGCGTGCTTTTACATTTCAGCTTTCAGCTCTGAAATAAATATGAAATAAATGCTAGCTAGGTGTAATGTTAGAGACCACAGAAGTGAACCTTTCAAGCCTGTTTTCTCAACTCGCTGTTTTCTGCAAGACATTACTTTATAAGCCATATATCCAAAACTGGTGGGTCAAACTGAACAACCAATATATGTCAATTTGAAGCTATGATTCCGTTTTCATTTGACATGAAAAAATACAAATTGAAAAAAATCCAATGGCAGTCAAATGTAGTCACATATAAAGGTAGATGCCTCTTCTGGCTCTGGGGCGTCTGTATCTCGAGGGAAGGAAACATGGAGGCAAGCATTCCCAAGATTCCTTGCAAAGCATTGCGGAAGCAAAGCGGAAGCATGCCAAGCTTCCGGGTACGTTCGGTAGCCCAATAGGCACGACCATAGATAATATAGCTATAGAGAGCGGATGAGGAGCGACAGCCCCGCCCCCCGCTATTCATTTCAATGGAAGTTGCTCAGTGGTGTTTTGAAGACTGACAAAGTCTTCCGAGTAGTACCCCTCGAGCTCATAGCGCGCCACCGAGTGGCGCGCTACGAGCTTGTAGGTCTGCTATTTTTTAATAATCGCAAATCTTTGAATATATTCTTTCAGAGCGAGCGTTTTTAAGTCAAATCTTTGCTTCTGGGAGGTCTCTGGAACAACATATTTTCAGATGGGGGTCTGCAGCCAAATACAGACAATTCTGGGGGTCCTTGACATGAAAAAGGTTGAGCACCACTGACATAGAAACTTAGGGTTTTTCAGGAAACTATTATGATTTAGAAGCCATTTTTGAGTGGTGCAACCACTCCAAGGAACAGCAATGTCCGTGTTCAACTATGTTTGTTTGTGTGTGTGTGTGTGTGTGTGTGTGTGTGTGTGTGTGTGTGACTATGTGTGTGACCAGTACCAATGAGCATCAAAAGTGGCGCTGTTGTGCCAGAAACAGAGAGAGAGAGATCGTGTTAGAACCAATAGGAACTGAAATTGGAACGATACAGAGAAGAAATTGGAACGATACAAATTGGAACGATACAGAGAAGAAATTGGAACGATACAAATTGGAACGATACAGAGAACCAATAGAGGGGAGTTGCACCACTCAGTTCACACAGGTGTGATTTTTCAGGTCTAAATGGGTTAACCTGGGCCCAGCGGCGCACTCTCTTGCTCGTGCAATGCATGTCGCCTGCCTGCAGTTCTAGTTTTGACCACTACCGTCGGGTGGCTTCAACGTTGCCCAGCCGTTCTGGGGCCTTGGGTGCGATTCCCTCTTTCCCAGCGGCACTTATACTTTGGCAATGTATAAACGGAAGTCCCAGAAAAGACTTGAGTAGCAGAGAGACGCAGAGAGCATGCCTTCAGCACTTCCGCTCGACTTCCTCCTCCCGTTGGAGACGGGTCGCTCCAACGAACTGCAGCTACCAATGAGGCAGCGCCGTCGTTACGTATATATACGTGCAATACCTCATAATAACAATTTTCTCCGCGGCTCCGCCACGCAATAACGCACGCCCATTTGTGCGTCCTCGCAAACGGCGAAAGTAGCCGATCTGCATGAGATAATGCAGCGATGTCGTCGGGAGGGGCCCACAAATAATGTGCCAGTAGTAGGGCAACCAAATCGTCAGCGACGTCCCTGCAATGAGACATCTATATGTTTTAATATCTATGCATGGCACTGCCTTATTATGCAGTACCTCTGCTGGTTACTTCCTGATGTGGTGTACTCACATGATTACTTTTTTTTTATGTATTTTTTGAAAATAGCATATCTATCAACAATCTCTGCTATTTTGGAATAGCCAATTATAATATAGGCCATAATTGGTTAATGTATGTGTTGTAATGATCTAAATATGCAAGTACGTAACTAGTAAATATATATAAAGCAGTCTGTCAAATTATTGAAGTGAAGTAAAAAGTACACTATTTTTCTCTGACATGTACTGTACTCGAGTAAAAGTACAAAGTATAGGCTAACAAATGGAAATACCCTCCCCCTATATTGATAGGCCAGTAGGATGACAGGAGGTAGAGAGACTCTCTATCTCCTGTCATCAGAGAGATGGTGAGTGACATGCAGCAAAGCCGTCACAATCAGGACTCGAACCTGCGACACACTGTCAGGCTACATTAGGCACGTTTACATGTCACGTTCTAATCGGGTTAAAACAAGGTTTTAAATACACCCGATTTAAAATATCCATGTATACACCTAAATAAACACGATCAAGTCCGACCCGATTTAAATTCTAATCGGGTGCAGAGGGTGGTCTAGACTTTTTTTAGACCCGATCAAGAGGACATTTCTTCCATGTATACACCTTAACCCGATTAGAATCTGATATGTTCTTTCTGCACATCAAATCGTCGGCAATTTCTGTTGCTTAACCTCCTTGTTTTTGGCAGTGCGATGAGGATGAGGCGGTATTCCTCTCTCTCGTTCCCTCTCCCCCCTCTCTCTCTGCAAGCGCACGTGCGCGCACACACACGGCACTATTGCCGAAAATCTCCCATGCAAATAAAAAGTATAAATAAATAAAAGTGTTGCAGCCACTGAGATAATGGATGATGAGAATCACTCGTAGGCTACCTGAAGTTGCACGCGCTGCCCCCCCCCCCCCCCCCCCCCCTGCCTCTGTGATCGCAGATCTGTTTCTGTTTGGCTGAAGAAAGTTGATATCCAATACTATCCAATACTATGCCTACATGCCATGCCTACATGCTCCAGTCAGTCAGAGTTGGAACAGCTCCGCTGCAGCTACAGTAATTGATTTGACCTAGTTTCACGTCTTTTGCTAGTGATGTAATCAATTCATCATTTGGAACCACCTGCGTAAAATTCCACATTAGCCTATTTGACATTTTAAATGGCTTGCATGCCATGTACTCTTAATATTTTTCATTGTATATAGATATTTAATATAATATTCTTTCCATTGCAACTATAGGGTAGGGTAAAATGTGAAAGCTGAATTAATAATAAATAGTATAAAGACGAGACGACTCAGACCATAAGGGTTATTAATTACTAGCCACAAAATAAGCTGGAAATCAATCAACTCCAACGTCTGAAGGCTCTACCATTCAGTAGCCTACCATTGCTAAACAGACACAGTCCAAGTAGGCTAGTTGCATTCTCGACAGAGATGAGAGAGGAGAGATGGAACCCAGCCAGCACGCCCACTTGGGTCCCATGTGGTTTCAATGCGGGATACATGGGTACAAGTGGCTTGAACTGGGAACATGTAGTTCCAACATGGTCTACATGTGGGCTAACTTGCATGGGTTGGAAGTGGGCAAGCCTATATAGGTCCCACGTGGTCTACACAAGGGCTAACTGGCATGGGTTGGAAGTAGGCAAGCCCATATTGGTCCAACATGGTCTACATGTGGGCTAACTTGCATGGGTTGGAAGTGGGAAAGCCCATGTAGTTCCAACATGGTCTACATGTGGGCTAACTGGCATGGGTTGGAAGTGGGCCTACACAAACAGCAGCGTTGTAACAGTAGGCCTATAGAGCGTCGCAGTCCCGCCTCCTACATGGCCCAGGAAATGATTCTCTGTTCATTTTCCTCATAGACATTTCAGAAAGTATTTATTTTATTTATTTACTTTTTGAAATGTCTATGGGAAAAATGCATTGGTATTCATTTCCTGGGCCATGGTAGGGGGCGGGACTGCGGCGCTCTATAGCCTATAGGTATTAGGTAGGGCCTTGAGCATTGGGGGCCTCCCGATTAAAAAAACCCAAACAAAAAACAGTTCAGTGTGTGTAAAGGCGGGAGGGAAGAATGGGTAAAAGTGGGAAAACACATGTGGTGACCCATTTTATAGTAATAATAGGCCTATTAATAATAATAGGGTTAGCTGTGTGTATAATAATAATAATGTATTATTGAGTGGTGCAGCCACTTAAGGAACGGCAATGTGTGTCCCTATGTCTGTCTGTCCGTTTAGGGTACCAACAGGTGACAAAGTGGCGCTGTCGAGCTTCACACCGTGCACAGGTGCATGATGGGAAGTTGCGATTTTTTTAGTGGAGTGTACTCTCAGCCTACTGTACTGTACTGTACTATACTTTTACATAATAGGTAGTTAAAACACCTTAGAAGCCCGGAACTATTTAATCCATTTCATCCAGGGTGCCCATCATTTGTAGCGCACGGACCACTTTTACCGGTGCATCGGAAGTTGGTGTGCATGTCTGTGTAGCAGCTAACAATAGCCACACCACTCTAGAGTCGTTCGACAACAACGGGAGGTCATAATAAATCTATCGCGACTAGCGACTGGACCGCGGAAGGCCGTCAAACACAGGATCTTTTTTTCAGAATTAGACGGGATGATTTAGATCGGGAGTTATGATCGTTTTAAGATTTTCGTTTGTCCTGTTTATCAATCTCCGTGTTGGGCACTTGACCATGACCTTGAACTTGGACGGAGAACTCCGACTTGGACATCCAAGGTGTTAATCAACTAGTCGACTAGTAAACTAGGCAACTAGTCAACTAGTAAAACTGACTAGAAGTGAATGCCCTACAGCACAATGTAGTACAGTATGAGTACAGTATAATACAAGTAAGTACAGTAGGCTACGACTACAGTACAAGTGCATTACAGTACGAGTACAGTACAGTACAATGTAGTAGGCTACAGTACAAGTACGGTATCAGTACAGTACAGTACAATGTAGTAGGCTACAGTACAAGTACGGTATCAGTACAGTACAATGTAGTAGGCTACAGTACAAGTACAGTACAAGTACAGAACGAGTACAGTACATCCAGTGGCGGCCTTATATATGTCTCAATCATTTCAATTGAATTTAAAAATTATGTAATTATTATTATTATTATTATTATTATTTGTAGTAGTAGTATTGCATTGCATCACATCCTTCCAATCAGCCTAGTCAATTATTCATCCTCCTCCTGTACGTCCACTTACCACTAGTTGGCATCAGCTAATAATCGCTGCAGTTTTTTTTTTTTTTTTTGATAATAATTATTAATTATTACAATTATGACGTCATGAACGGGGCCTCCCGCGTGCACTCACTGCACTAGCAGCGCTGAGACACTGACAAAAAAAAGAGGAAAAAAAACAATTTTTTTTTTTTTTGATAATAATTATTAATTATTAAAATTATGACGTCATGAACGGGGCCTCCCGCGTGCACTCACTGCACTAGCAGCGCTGAGACACTGACAAAAAAAGAGGGACATTTTTATTTTTTTATTTTTTTTGATAATAATTATTAATTATTAAAATTATGACGTCATGAACGGGGCCTCCCGCGTGCACTCACTGCACTAGCAGCGCTGAGACACTGACAAAAAAAGAGGAAAAAAAACATTTTTTTTTTTTAAATAATAATTATTAATTATTACAATTATGACGTCATGAACGGGACCTCCCGATCTCTAAGGCCGCCCCTGAGTACATCACCACTCTGTTCAGATGGGTCTGATTTCATTATACAAACAGCAGCTAATCTGATTAAAAGTGGGCACATGTAAACACCTGATCGGATTGAACTTGCCCCATGTAAACACTTGATCCAAAACCTTCAATCGGGTTTATTTTAATCAGATTGGAAGAAAGGTGTCCATGTAAACGCACCTATTGTGGCCTAAGTGCCCGGACCGCTATGCCAGCTGTCCAGGCCGAAGCATGTTTATTTTAATGACCAATCAATCAATTGTGTTGTGGCTTGGATCAAGACTCATGTTTCAAAGTTTAGAAAAAATACAATGACTTTAGTGTTTTTGCATTTTCTTTTCTCTTCTAAATAGTAACATTACATTAGCGTTAACCCATTTTGGGCGGGAACCCCTTTTGGTGTTTTAAACATTATGTTATAATTTAGCTATTGAAAAATAGCAGATCTATAAGCTCATAGCTTGTAGGTCTGCTATTTTTGAAAAATCGTGAAAATATTTATTTCAGAAAACTGAGAGGATTTAGAAGATTTTTTTTTAAATTTTGAGGTCAGGCCTAAATGGGTTAAAATCTTAGTGTTTTGTCAAGTAGGCCTAGGCCTATTTGGGGTCCACTTGCAATATCCTCACAGCCCAACAGAGGGCCATAGGTTTGGGACCACTGCTCAAGTCATTACAGGGGAGTGCTATGGATGGTTTCCGTTTTCCATGACAGAAACACATGAAGGAAATCACTAGACAGTATATGCCCCACCCATGCAGCCACACTGATAGCAGTTATCTCACAATGCTCATAAAAAGGTATTGCCCTGTGCGGTGGCACCTAGAGTCCAAGAACACTTTTAACCCATTTAGGCCCGACGTCGAAATTAAAAAAATGTCTTCAAAATCCTGACAGTGATCAGTGGTGTTCAATATTTCATGTCAAGGACCCCAAAAATTATATGTAATATGCCTCCGTCCCCCCATCTGAAAATATGTTGTTCCAGGGACCCCAACCCAGAAGCAAATAATTGAGTTAAAATGTTCACTCTGTAACAATATATATTCAAAGATTTGAGACACATTTTCACGATTTTTCAAAAATAGCAGACCTACAAGCTTGTAGCGCGCCACTCGGTGGCGCGCTATGAGCTTGTAGATCTGCTATTTTTCAATAGCTAAATTATAACATAATGTTTAAAACACCAAAAGGGGTTCCCGCCCAAAATGGGTTAAGACTTGAGGCCGATTCTAAAAACAATTCTCAAGTGAAAAAATGACAATAAAAGTAATCCGAAAAGTCAAAGAACAATCCTATTCAGGATCTCCTATGTGTTCAGTAGGAACACACTGACACTAGCAGGAGCACTCATCCAATGTCATTTCTGCACCCACCATGCTAAAAAAAAAAGAAAAAAGAAAAAAACCTGAAGACCTCTCAAAACAAACTGGTCAGTTTAATACTGGCCTTACACCCAGAACTCACCTCACCCCTGCTCATTATTGCGAACGCAGTGAGCATTTACTATGAGACCCAGCAGATCATGTCTGTCTGTCTGTCTGTAAACTTAAAGAAAAAACTTAAAAAAACGTAACTTAAAAAAAAATCTTAAAACAAAATCTTAAAAAGAAAAAACTTACAAAAAAAACTTAACTTAAAAAAAAAACTTAAAAAAACTAAAAAAAAACCTTAAAGGGTTAGTTCAGATTTTTTGAACTTAAGTTGTATGAAATACTTGCCATTAATATAGTGGTTGCAACTGTATTAATTGATTGCCCGAGTCCTGTGGTGGGAGTTCTGCTCTGGTTTTGGTGAAATATCAAGTAGTTCCGGTCATTTGGTGGGGGGCACTGGGGGCCACGCAGTAAAAGTAAATGAATCCACAAAACTAACGTAATTTGTATTGTTGACCTATTTCTAAAATATTAGTGCAACTTCCGTTCTTTTTTTACCCCTCTATCACACAGAACTATGTTTTTTGTGTCCATATCACTACGCCCAAAAAATAGTTCCACGTGATAGAGCGCTGCTCATCAGCGATGGTGAATGTAAAACCATGATGTAAATAAAATGCCTTAATTGTGATAGGTGGCAGCCGCGGCAGCAGCGTTTATGTAGCCTAATGTATTATAAAATATATAACCATCCCATGGCGCTCTGCCTGCATGCTCTGGGCAGCTGTCTGTCACCACCATCACCCTCCCTGTGAATGAAAATAAAAATCCAGTCCCCTCCCCAGGTGATTAAACAAAAAGGAATCACCCTATTAACCTATTAATTAACATCACATTTACCTCAGTATTATTTATTCCTAACTTTAATCTGGTAGCGTTTTTAATATGTGAGAAATTAAAGTGACCGCAAAAATCGCGAAAAACTGACTGCTGTGAGCTTTGAACTCACGGCCAATGGGGGCAATGGTCTCGTAGTCCAACACCTAACACAGCAAGCTATGTAAGTCATTGAAATGTGGGGGTTAAAGTGTGTACTTGTAGTGTGTGTTGTAGTGTGATGACGCCGGGAACTGCGTGAAGGGGGAGCTGGCTCTTCTTCTTGTACATAACGTGGGTGACTGGTCTATTTGGCAGCCCGTTACCGCCACCTAGCGATATTATAGCGTTTTCATAAAGTGTGCGTTCTCGTGTAAAGGGTCAATAAAAACTGAGAACGCAACGGGACTTTGCCGTTTTATCTGGAGATGGTCGCCGTCTAAAAGAGGCCTCAGTCTCTGCAGCACTCTAACTGAAAGTGACTGCATGCAGTCTGTTTCATTTCTATCCAAAGGCCCTTGAATGATAAGGATTACTGTGATTATGGTAAGCTCACATATCACATACCATAATTCACTGGCAAAAAAACAAATACATTTTTGAAAAAATAAAATAAAATCTGAATTATTTCGTGGACCCCCTGGGTCTGCGGACCCCACTTTGGGAACCACTGCCCTAGAACTCCCCCAATGACCACTGGGGGTCCACAGACGCAACTTTGAGAACCATAATTTTGGCCAAATTTGACCGAGGGACTGACATTGAATTTGTTTTAATTTTCGCTTTCAAATTGACTGTTGTTCAGTTTGACCCACCATTTTTTAGAGATTATAGAGTAATGTCTTGCAGAAAACAGCGAATTGAGAAAACAGGCTTGAAAGGTTCACTTCTGTGGACTCCAACATTAAAACTACTGTAGCTACATGTTTAAGCATTTATTTCATATTTACTCTGATATTTATTTCAGACATGCTCTAGTATGTGAAGAGTCTGCCTGTGCCATTAACTCATTTTGGATAAAATATAAATAAATTCAGTTTTTCTCCTCTGGTGAAAAGCTGGAGGTTACACGGTGGCAGGCTCTCAGTCAAATCTGGTCAGCATTGTTCTGGACAGAGACACCTTCAGGCATTCAATCTCAGTTTATTTGACCACATTGTGACATTGCCATCTAGTGGCACTTTTGTATCACATGCAAGTACAGTCCAGCTACATTATTAGGCATTGGCTTGGACCAATACTATCAGTATCAGAGATCTGACTTCCCCAAATGACCATAGGACAGTAGTTTGCATGCATACATGCATACACAATCTAAATGTTTACAGTGAACATTGTAAGACAGACTGTAATTGTGAATGTTTACAATTACAATCAGCAGTGGACAGTAAAAGACTTGTACTGTCCACTGCTGATTGCAATTAAACAAGCATGTCAATGTATAGTAAATGTATGCACTTTTACTAAAAGTACATACATTTACTTGTATGCATTTACTGAAGGAGACTGATAGTAGACTATAACAAGGAGACTGAATAGTATACTAGTGATACTCAAACTCCGGCCCGCGGGCCTGACTGGCCCGCGGGCTTAATGTCCTGATTGTCACGTATCCAACACACTTTAAACTGAGCTAATTGGACCTCCCGTTCCAGAGATAATGGCCAAAACGTCTTGAAAACCTCGGGCTAGTGGTGTTTTTTTTTCTTCTCTAGAAAGGCTGCTGTATCGATACACCATGAAATATCTGTGTTGACAAACACGCCTTAACATTGGGCGGAGCACACTGGCCTATTTGCATTGCACAGTGCGCTCAGTGCGCTATTTCCGAACGTGCCCGTTATCAAAGCCCCCCTTGCAAATTTGCAATGCACTCCCTTCTCAGACCCCTTGTTAGGATGTTTACTCCAGTGGAGTAATATCTAGTAGTAACTGCCTTCCATTTACATTTCACAAAACGTGTTGCTCTTGTCGTATGTTCCACTCCAAAAAAAGGGCTTGAGAAACCTGTGCAAATTGCAATTCAACCAGACCAAAAGCAAAACCCCCGCTGTTAATTTTGCATCGCATTGTAAACAGCTGTGCCTCGTTATAGCAACAAAAGTTTCTAACTTGCGGTCACAGTCGCGATACTTTTCACGTGTGGGGTACTTTTATATGGATTTAACTCCAGACTATCCACAGTCCCGTCTCCCAGTCATGGAGCTGGGACTGACAGACGCGACGAGGAGCAGCACGTAGGCTACGGGGCTCCACCGGGCACGTCAGCGTCGCGTCTCCGTCACCGTCAGGGAATGTTCCCTTTTTAATCAATGAAGGGTGGCTCCACTGCCCGCATTACAAGCTCACTCTGTGCCACACAAACATACTGTACTGTCCCCCATACTACATGTAGTGGCATTTGTTTTCCAAAAATAATAATATTTCCACCTTTTTCCAAAGCCACGTTCACCAGTTTGAAGCAGGGTTTAGTGACACGTAACTACAGGTAGGCACATAGTGTTTGCACATCCAAGGCATAAACCGGACCACAGTACTCACAGACAGACTCCAGGCAGCGCAGATGATACATGGAGTTTTAGTGAAGAAAAGCGGCAGTACAGAAAATGCATACGAGACAAAAAAAGAAGTAGGCTATAGTCCTTTCCTTAATTCCTTGCACAAACACAAAATGTCTTCTGTTATCTTTCCTGTCTGATAGTCATACAGCACGGGTTCCAGTAACAGGAAAAATCACCCAAAAGTTACGGTCAAAATGTTGTGTTCCAACGTGTCAAACTAGCGTCCGTCTTTCCTCTTTCTCAGTTGCATAAAACACACCAATTAATAATAAACATTAAACTAAACTTTAGGGGGCGCTCTTTACCAACTGCAAAACAGCTATAGCTAAGCATGGAAAGCAGGTCATCAACATTATACATAAATGCACTAAGGCAAAAATGAAATAAAACATATGAATTACCAACACACATGTGGACCATTGGCGCCGTCAAAGAACCAGGATTAGGCTACATACTTAGCGGTGGTTTATGATTAATATTATAGGTTACAGTAGAAGTTATATATTAGGTTCAATATATTCCCGTAAAAAACATGCCATATAGTTTACCTGCACAAGGGTTGTAGGACTGCTTCCAGGCTCTAGTTGTTCCTTCTGCTCCAAGCGGAGACTGCATGCAGTGAGAACAATTTAAAAAGTATAGCAGAACAAAGAAAAAAGTTGGTAGAAGCTTTCACTTCTTCTCGGCGTGATAATACGTCACTTTGCGTCGGCCGTTGCAGGGTCGGTGAGTCCGGTCGTTGCTCCACGCAGACAGACATGCACGGTCGCACTCACTGCCTGTCTGAGATGTGCGGGGTTTTGTTGTGCATGTATATATCGGGCTATAGATGAGAGTGGCGTTATACTTATAATGGGACGCCCGGCCCCCCCTCAATAAAAACGTTAGTGTTGTGCGGTCACCCCAGCCCGGGACAGCCTCTTTTATATTCTCTCTCACCCCTCAAAAAAGTGTGCTTTCTTTCTGTGTTCCCACTTCCCACCCTGATAGCTGCGTCACTTTCCAGCCGGCCCAATAATCATGATAATACACACAGTCACACACACACACACACACAGCCAGCCCACATGTTCATGTTAGTCATATCACTGCAGCAACAAGTTAAGTCCTATTAGCCTTAGTTTTGATGAATTGAACAAGGTGGACCCTCTTGTAAACAAGTGTAGTGCTTTATTGGTAGCGGTGGCCGAACGGATAGCGGCGCGGTCTTGATACCGGAAGGTTCCTAGTTCGAATCAGCCGTCCGACGCGTTAAAATTACCACCGCTGAAGTGCCCTTGAACAAGGCATTGAACCACTACGATGAAATGTGTTCTATGAGCAGGGCCTGGCTGGAAACAAGTTCTTGAGCTTAGCCCAGATACCCTGGGTAAATATAGATTTCATTTCATTTCATTTCATTTGGTTCGTCCACTCACAGTTAACAGTCTTTGTATTGAGTTGTGCTTGAATTGTAGGCTACTGTAATTCTGCAAACTGTTAATAAATATTTCAATCAATCAATCAATCAAAATCATATAGACTACTTTTGAGTTTACTTATAACCACTTCTATTCCATATTGTGGCGACCCACAGGGCTCTATACCAAGGGATCCCAGACTTTTCAGGACAGGCTGTGGACCCAGGGACCCCCCCCCCCCCCCCACCTATTTGAACTGGGGACGCCAATATATGCAAAATAATCCTATTTTTCACATGGAGACCCCGCAAAATAATCAACTGCATTCAGGGGGACATCCCCACAAAATAATCATATTTGAAATACTCATATTTGAACTGGGGGACCCCCTAAATATAGCCTATACTTGAAGTGGGGACCCCCTACCCTGACATGCACTTGGAATTGGAGACTGGAGTTGTTATACGTTTAGTCGACTTGATCGGTTCTCAAAGTGGGGTCCGGGGATGCCCACCCAGGGGTCCTTGGGGAGGTTCCAGGGGGTCCCCAGCAAAACTATATTAACTATATAGTTAATACAGAGTCACAATCAATTTTAACAACTTGGACTATTCAAAAAATAATCTACAAATGCACAACGCGGCGCAAAGCGACGAGATTATAGATCGGCTATTTTCACGATACTTCTTAATTATTATTATTTTTATTTATGGAATTGTTTATTCGCTTAAAAACAAAATATTTTGATGTTTTTTCAACTTTTAGGTCAAAGAAAATGGGATTTTTAAACGAGTCGTGACCCATAAAAATTGGTCCATGTCCTACAAGTGGGTCCCGACCCACTGTTTGGGTAACGGTGATCTATAGGCCTATGTCAATTTAAAAAAATCACACCTGTGTGAAGTGAGGGGCACTCTTATCATCTTACATCATCATGACGTAACATCGACGTCGATTTGCTCAGACGTGTATGATGTAAAATTCTCCATTCATTGTCAATGGGAATTTAATGTTTGTGTAAGACAAAGGGGAACCCTTTTTGGTGTTTTAAGCATTATGTTGTACTTTAGCTGTTGAAAAATAGCAGATCTACAAGCTCATAGCTTGAGCTTGTGGGTCTGCTATTTTTGAAAAATCGTGAAAATGTGGCCCAAATGTTTGAATATATTCTTTCAGAGTGAACGTTTTTGTCACATCACCAAATGTGACCGTTTCTGACCGAGGCTAAGTCATTGTTTGTTCAGTTTGACCCACCCGTTTTGGAGATATGGCTTATAGAGTAATGTCTTGCAGAGAAACAGCGAGTTGAGAAAACAGGCCTGAAAGGTTCACTTCTATGGTCTCTAACATTACACCTAGCTACATGTGTAATGGATAAAAAAAGAATACAATTCAGTTGTTCTCCTCTCCTGAACAAGCCGCCATGACTGTCTCTGTATCAAAAAGAGTCACAAATTAATCGGCCTACTGCTACTGTGAAGACAGAAACATAGCACAGCTACTACAGATAGTGATAACACAGAACATAATTAATTCATACTTCCTGCTTTCTTGGTCGCACCTCCAACGGTGCCCATGGTGGACTATATGCATGGCAGGGGCATCCTCTTCCCTGAGTCAAGCCTATAAGCCTGACCGCATACCAACCACTTGGGAAACCAAGTTGGGCTCTGAATATGCCATAGTGTCAAAGTAAAAATGCACACAATGCATTGTTGTTGATGAATAAAGAATCCATCCATCCATCATCTTGAAAGCTCACTGTGATCTTGAAACACCATGTGCTTCTCAACATGGTGTCCGGGGACCCCCCAGCGGCCATTGAAGGGGCTCCAGGGGGTCCACACAGCAAAAGTATAATAGCATCAAGGTCTGTTTAACCACTTTTACCCTATATGTTATAATTTGGCTAATCAAAAATAGCCGATCTACAGGCTTTTTTTCCCCTTCAATTCCCATTGACAATGAATGGAGGATTTTACGTCATAGTGTCTGATCACTTCACACAGGTGTGATTTTTTGGAAAGTCCTGAAAGAAATGGAATAATTTAGACACAGGTCTTCTTTAACCCATACAGAACAGGAACCCCTTTTGGTGTTTGTAAGGGTACCGAGACGACTCGCCCCTTTTCCAACTCGCCCTCGCGAAAAGTGAAGACGGCTCGCCACAGAATTTCGAAAAGTGAAGACGGCTCGCCAAAGAATTTCGAAAAGTGATGACGGCTCGCCTCGAGCCGTGGAGAGCCCGCCCCCATAGTGTGGACAGCTCGCCCCACAGCGTGGATATCTCGCCCCAACGCACGGATATCTCGCCCCGTGTTTATTTCATGTTTATTTTACCTTATTTATCATATTAGAACATTGTTTGTCAAAGGAGAACATTTAGAACCAGTTAGAACCCGTTCGTTTGTTGTTGGTCAAATTATGCATGGATAATGAATGGCTTACTCCCCTCCATTGTTCTGGAAATTCCATTCCAAGTACAGTACTTGAAATTATATGCACTCATGTTTACATAAGTACAGTACTTGAAATTATATGCACTCATGTTTACATAATGTTATCCAGTAACATTCGTTTTTGCATGTCACGGTATGGAGTTGCTTATTTCATTGTTTAGCTGGGGACCTGGAGCCTGTGAAATCTTTCACAGACTAACAGTGCCACCAACAGGTGGAATTTTGAAAATGACTCAAATCATGAAGGCAATTTACGTGGAATCTTTCTCAGACTTTCATACTAGTCTACTACTACTAGGCATATGCACTCATGTTTATGTTGCATGTCATGGTAGGCCTACCTGCAATTTTGTTGTTGTACTAATATACATAATAATAATAACAACATAATAATATAGGCCTACCTGCAATTTTGCATTTATTTCAGCAGGTGGCACTAAAGTTCTTGTTGCTTCCCACTTACATAAAATTGTATTATTTATTTCAGCAGGTGGCACTAAAGTTCTTGTTGCTTCCCACTTACATAAAATTGCCTGCCTGTTATTGTATGCTGTGTGTGTCAAGTTCTTGTTGCTTCCCACTTACATAACATTGCCTGCTTTTGTTGCTTCCCACTTACATAAAATTGCCTGCCAGACACCTTTGATGATGGGCCATTCTGTAGAACTGCTTCTAAGATGCAAGGCTGTAGCTTCCACTGGGGCCAGGCTGTGTGGAAACACGTTCAAGACCTTGGCTTGGCAGTGGCCTATAAATCCTGAATCGCAAAGCACAGCGCGCAAACCTTCCAAGTTATACACTGATGTCTTTGCTGCACAAGGAAGCTCTCTTGATCAACTACCAACTGCATATGATCTCAGAGAACCAGTTACGCCGTTTCCAGCGAAAGAACACTAAGCAGACAGAGTCCAACCTTGCCCAGTTATGGAAGGACTTTGAAAGGGGCAACTTAACCGTTCCACAGTTGCTGAGGAGGGCAACTAAAGTGCATGTCCCAGTGCCCACTGTCACTGTCCCAGTGACCACTACGTGACACTGAAGACCATTTCCGTTACCTTTTTGCTGGACTAACTAACCCTATGGGACACTAGTTTTTGCTGCTAGTATTGAAGTAGCGTTGTGTATATATATTTTTGTTCAACTTTTTTTCTTCTAGTATTGAAGAAGCGTTGTATATATATTTTTTGTTGAACTATTTTTTAAAGTGGCATCTGTATATATTATTTCTCTCAAATAAATGGTTACATTCCTACAGTTGATCTATTGTTGTTGTTCTTGTTGTAGTAACGACCCAGCACACTCAAACAAAAGAGGCTGATGACCCCCCTTGGGCCCCCTCCACTCTCACTATAACTAGACACATACCCCCCCCCCCCCCCCTCTCTCTGTTTAAAAGTACAGGAAAAATCTCAAAGTACATGTACAAATATAGTACAGGTAAAAATCTCTCTCTCTCTCTGTTTAAAAGTAGGCTACTATTGTGAATCAGTGGACCATGACAGCTTAAACACAACTCTTCTTTACTTTCAAAACTCAGAGTCAATAATAAGGCAAAGCAACATCATCACACATCATGTTGTATGTCAAGACTGAAGTAGTCCATCCCAGATAATCCCCCAATCATCACAAACAACACAGGAATATGCAAGAGCGCAGCACAATCAAACAGCTGTCAGTGAGACATAACAGCTACATGTAAAAAATCTCTCTCTCTCTTTGTTGGGGCGACTTCTCCGGACTTTTGGGCGAATTCTCCGGACATTTGGGGGCGAATTCTCCGCGCGTTGGGGCGACCGCTCTTCCCGTTGGGGGCGACCGCTCTTCCCGTTGAGGCGACCGATCTTCGCCGCTTTGGGCGAGTTGGAAAAGGGGTGAGCCGTCTCGTATTCTTTGTAAGCATTATGTTATACTTCATAAAATGAAGTGAAAATGTTAAAATGTGGCGCAAAATATTCTTTCAGAGTGAATGTTTTTTATCTTAAATCTTTGCTTCTGGGAAGGTCCCTGGAACAACATATTTTCAGATGGGGGTCAGGGCCAATTACATATAATTTTGGGGGTCCTTGACATGAAAATGTTTGAGAACCACATACATAGACACATGGGTTTTTCATAAAACTGTCAGAATTTAGAAGGCATTTGTAGAATCGTCCTCAGGTCTAAATGGAAGGGGTTCCGTGGCCAACTATCCTCATCACATCAATGTGAGAGTCTTTGGGGTTTGAGAACCTCAACCACTGTTCTGAACCGGAGAAACTGCATTATAGCTGTGTTAAAGGTGTATAAACTCTGCCATCTGCTGGTGGCACTTATATGACAATCACTTCTTTCATGACTCATACAAGGAATTCAGTGCATCTGGTGCTGCTATGTTCGTCCACACGCGTGCGCGCACGCACACACACACACACACACGTCACACACACACACACACACACACACACACACACACACACACACACACACACACACACACACACACACACACACACACACACCAGAATGGAACAGAGCCTTCATTAGCATCATTAACACTGACTCTGTTTGACCAGAATGGAACAGAGCCTTCATTAGTATCATTAACACTGACTCTGTTTGACCAGAATGGAACAGAGCCTTCATTAGTGAGATATACATTCACACATATTAACCAAAGATGATGGAGGAGTTGGTTGTTTTCTTTCTGTGTGTGTCTTTTTTCTCCATTGCATTTCCTATTAGATAGATTTCCGGCTCCTTCACAGCCTTCGAGCTCAAAAGCACAGAAGAGTGAGCTCACTAAGAAAGTGACGGAACTTTTCAGACAAAAATACAGTAAGTATGTCTCAATACGACTTTGAATTAATATTTGACCTATCCTGAGATGGGCTTAATGGGCTTTATGTATAGCTCCTTCCTTTACAGCTATGTAAAGGAGGGGTGTCTAATGTGTTTAATGCATTGCAAGCAATCAGGGATCAAACTTGTTGAAAGTGAAAGCTCCAAATTCAGCTTATAATTATTATTATTTAATTTTTGTGTCAGTATCTCAGTACAGTATCTCAATATAACCACAGCATAAGAAAATAGCTCCTCTAAACTAGTTCTAGTTCAGCGATTAATGAGCGAAGAACGCACTGAGCTCTCGTTGAGCCACACATGCACGGCAAGAGCCAAAGTTTATAAACTGATGAAGTTGTATCTGAGTGAAGTACCCCTTTATAAAGTAAGAATTTTAACCAATCTGTATTGTTTTGTATTTTGGTGCTAGTTATTGTTTTTTAAGGGCCGTCCTATGTCCAGCTTTGTGTGTCTGTGTGTACCCCATAGTGACGATTTTATTGGCTGAGGGCTTAAAAAGTGACGATAAAAAGTGAGGACGCCAAAAGTGATTGTCTGGAATGTGATGATGATGATAAGAGCGTCCCTCACTTATTTCATTTATTTATGGAGAAGACTGTTTGAATGAGTCAACAATCACAGAGCCATTATATCATCGTCTGAGTGATTATCTGCCATTGTTTATATGCCAAATATTGTGTATGTTTACATTTTTGTATGGTATCTGTGTCATTTAGAGGACGCTGGGTGCAAGGGTTTGCTACCCTACCAGAAAGCAAAGGAGGTATTGACTGTGAAAGGACTTCCTGCTGGCGTTGACCTGAGGAAGGCCAACCATTATGGAACAGCTGAGGGGAATTTTAAATGCTGCCCAAGATATTTCTTTTGAACTAGGTAGCCTAAGTGATCTTGAAAATTGCAGACATCATAAACTTCAACCCTGAAACAAACTATAGTACTGCCATATCCTCAGGGTACACATTCACAGAATGTTTATCATGGGCATACAGTACTGTCCTGCTGCAAAACTAGAAAGAAGTAAGAACTTGTCAAGTAGGTTTTAAAAAAAGGAAAAAGATGCTGAGGAGACATTGCTATTTCAGTATTTTGTATGTTGTGTTTTAGTTGACTTGTTTTTGTGTCAGTGTAAGAATTATTTCTGCATCACATCAATGGTAAAAGTCTAAACCTATATTGCAGTGGGGACATTCTTTTTCTTTTGTCTTTGTAGTAAACCAGTGTGCAGAGGAGCCCATAGAGACTCCTGATTCTCCTATGGCAGTGCCCACACCTATCAACGGTCAGTCTTTATGTTCTCTACTCTACAGTATACTAAAGGTGGCCTTACACTAGCCGATAATCGGGCCTTTTTGACGCTCGGGTGGTGCCCGACTCAATCGGGCCGCTCAAAGCGCGACCGGGATCGGCCCGATCAACATCAAGAATGTTTGATATTTGCTCTGCCCCGCTCCGATTATCCTGTAGTGTGTAGTGCGATTTCAGATTGAAAAAAATCGGCTAGTGTAAGGCCACCTTAAGTTGAATGTTTGATTTAGTTATGTTAACATTTTGCTGTGTAACGAAGCATCTGCTGCTGTAAGCAGATTAAGTACTTATAAGTCTGTAGATATGGAAAGCGCTGAGGATGGTCAGTCCTAAACAGTAATTTAACATGCCTATACTGGTTTATGTATAGAAGCATTTATACACTGATGTTGAGTAAAAATGCATGATGTGCTTCTGGCTTTTCCTACTATGTTGGAAAAACCTTGTAAATCAGCTGGCTATTTTAAGTATTTTATACTTAAAATAGCCAGCTGATCCACATCAACACTTTGTGAGCTTGTAGATCAGCTATTTGTTAAACTAACAGATAACATAGACGAAAGCAAGGGCTCACAACTCACTTTGTAATGCTCCAGGTACTTTTTCACAAACACAGCAGGTAGCCAGGACCTATACTGGTCAAAACGTTGTACTGTATAGTACAATGTTTTGACCAGTATAGGTCTTTACAGGACATACAGTACAACGTTTTGACCAGTATAGGTCTTTCTCATGTATGAGAATGATATGATATAAGTATAACTCTTAAAAACGTAGTGACTTTGTGCCAACATGTTGGCACAAAGTCATGTTCGTACCAACATGTTGGCACGTATATTGACGCCTTTTATACTGATTATAAATTTAAAAAAAATATTTTTCCAGCTGGCCAGTGTTCTTCAAATGAGGAAAGCTCAGATGTTAGTATTGAGTATAAGTAAACATTTCTTGATCAATAAAGAGTGTCTTTTTGTATTGTATTGTATTGTATTGTATTATATATTTTGTATAGGTCCACCTCATTTTGAGGAACTGGGGGATGGGGACAGATTACAGGCGTTGGAGAACTTTGTATATGCAGGTATGTTCATTTAACCACTTGAACCCTGTTCTGTGGTGTAGAGGTAGAGAGATTGCTCTCGAATTGTTTATTTGTAGCTGGGAACTTCTTATAAGCCCTACTGTGTTACCATTCTCTTCAATTTATTTCTGAATTTTTATTCTTCAGCTCCAGAAACCTCAACTGTAGGGGTACTGACTATGGATGGTAAGTATTGAGTATTCAGATACATTCATTTGAATTTCTTGTACAGAAACAAACGGTATCCTTAATTTCAGTTGTATTAGCAAATGAATAGAACATGTGTTAAATGGTCTACACTTTTATTCAATTTCAATCTTACACTTTTATTCAATTTCAATCTTAAATGGCAAGGAAAACCAATAAGGACAGAATGTATTGATCCTGCCTCTGGCCTACTTATTTTATTTTACAATAAAGGGAAGGATTTAAAACTATTTTTAATACACCTTCAAATGCAGTTTTCAGTTGCTGATATTAAATCATTTTTTACAATGCTTTATCTGTCTTTCAGATCCAGGAACCACAAAGAGGAAACCAGAGCAGAACAGCGCTGCCCCTACAAAGAAGCTGAAGGCAGAATGCTCACTGCTGACTGCTGTCAAAGGTCAAAGGTCAGTCCTTAAACCATTTGGACTTCTTTCTATGAGTTCAATTCTAAAGACACTATTGTGTCATCAGATGGGGTATTTCCACAGCTGCATGCTCATTGTTTATTATAATGATCAATCAATTGATTCGTGGCTTCCTATGCCAGTTCATGTCTTAATGGGTTAAATAGGTTATTTACCTTGTCTTTATTACACGGCTTGGTTGAATGCTTGGTTCTGCTTGGTCAATCGCTGAATTTAGTGGTGTGTTATTTCTTGATAATGACCGTTCAGCTCTATAACAGACCGATGGCTAATCAACGCCAGCTTTGATCAAAGCCTGCCTCAGAGCACTTGGCTCATATCAATCCGCACTTCCGCATCATCGCCATAAAAGAGGTGACAGCTGTCAACTCCCGGTAACTATTTTATTGAGCAGAATACCCACCACAGACATATTTGGTATGCTAAATAGCCTAAATAAAACACTTGTTACGTATAGCCCTTTGTTTCAACTGTCTATTTATAATTTTTTGTATTAAGTAGCCGTGTAATTAGCGGGATAATGTCTGGTTAGGTGGTCATTGTTGGGATATAATTCACCCGCGTCAGTGGTTAATCACTCTGTCGGTGAATTATCTCCCAACAACGACCACCTAGCCAGACATTATCCCTTACATAGTCGGTAGCCATTTAATCCAGATGTCTGATAGAGTAGATAATATTCTGAGTAACCATCAACATAACCGTAGCCGCCCAGGCACCTTGGCTGGTAATCCAGTCTGGCAGTGTGCTGCGGGTTCGACTCCCGATCTCGGCGGCCTTTACTGCATGTCCCCCCCCCCCTCGTTACACACTATCTCTATAGTCATGTGTTCAAGCCGGATCTGTCCAATATTTCATATTCCACCCTAATTGGCTAACATTGGCTTTCAAAGTTTGCAGGATTGGCCCGTTATGAACAAAAAGCCTCAAATCGTGAACGCAGCGTGCAATTTACGCGAAATCTTTCACGGACTTTCCTACTATGCTGAGGAATATATCCCACCCTTTTCACATTGACCTGTTATAGCGCCACCAACAGGTGGATTTTTGCAAAACACAAAATTACTCAAATCATCCAATTGCCATCCAAGGCGTAAGAAGAAATGGCACCCTTTTCACATTGGCCTATTATAGCGCCACCAGGAGGCCACAACCTGACCTGCCCTGGTGGAGACCTGTGCCCCGAGGGGCACTTTATCCCAGATATAATCATTAAGGAAAGTTTATGCATGCACATATGTAAACTCTTCATTTCCATTTTCCAGCCATTCAGTTGCAAAAAAAGCGGGTTGAGTTCTAAGATCATAAGTAAACCAAGAACCTATATATTCACATCTAATTCTATGGAAACACTATATAGGAGGCCAGCCAGGTCAGCAATAATGACTGCAGTACATTTTGTGTCTTTATTTGTCACACTATACCTGAAGGTAGACTATTAGCCACCAGGGGAGAATGGCATCATTAAAGCCTGGGCTTTAAACAGCCCACGGTTAAGAGGTTGTCACTTCTCTGCCTTATAGGTCAGATTTGTTGGATGTCATCACATTAATGTCCCTATAAGCAGTACATCATTTTGGCCACTACATGGCAACCTAATATCATAAAACTGAACCTGTAAGGTCTGAAACTCCATACAAGCCTACTTCTTCTTCTTCTTTTTGAGTGGTGCAACCACTCCAAGGAACAGCAATGTCCGTGACGTTCACCTAACTATGTGACGTTCACCTATGTGACTATGAGCACGAGTACCAATGAGTACCAGTAGGGGTGCTGTTTTGCCAGAAACGGAGAGAGAGAGCTAGTGCTGCACTGTTGCCTGCTAATGAGAGAGAGGGAGGGGAGTTGCACCACTCAGTTCACACGGGTGTGATTTTTTTATTCTTTATTTACCCAGGGAAGTAGCTGAGCACAGGTGCTCATTTTCAGCAACGCCCTGCACATAGACACACACACACACACACACACACACACACACACACACACACTAAAACCTGGGAGCTGACCAGTACAACCAGTCTTATACTGTTGGCCACTAAGCAGCTCCAGGGGGAGCAGTTGGGGGTTCAGTGCCTTGCTCAAGGGCACTTCAGCGGTGTTGGGTGAGTGATGACAATCACTTCCCCACCCAGATTTGTCCTGCCTGTCCGGGGAATCGAACCGGCAACCTTTCGGCAACAAGGGCGCTCCTCTAACCCTTAGGCCACCGCTGCCCCTCAAAATGGCCGAATTTAGCCACAAGGAGTGTCTTCCGTGCAAAACTAATGCTTGGAATTGATGCAGAATCATTCCTTTGCCTTATTGTTAATTGTTGTTAATCTGGTTGTTATTCTCATGCTACTAGTAATTAACACAAATGCAATTACATTCACTGTTTCAGGTGTCGAAGGTGCAGTAATGCCCAGCTCGTTTCTGACACCTCTCGACAAACTGGAGAGAGTAAGTCACAGCACATCACACGTAAATGTCACATGATGTCAAAAATACTAATAATAACAATAATTCACCCTATGGGTGGGTGGTAGCATTGTAATAACAGGAGTGCTGTTGTGCCCACCATCTGTAGACATCCGCACCCCGCGAGCGTCTACTCCAAGTGCAAGACGTCAGCTCCTTGTGTCCACTCCTCATGCAAGCGAAGGAAACACCAGGACCACTCAAGAATGTGCAACTGGAAGTTCTGCTGACCGACCTGTGCTGAATCATGAAGAGGGTAAGAATTATACTAGGGGCTCCATCTTGCGCCACCCTTATCCTTTATCCCTAAATTTGCCATGTTTTGAAAAACATTTTAAAATAGTTCAACTTGCCGATCTACATCGAGACATTGTAGCTTGTAGATCGGCTATTTGAACTATTTTAAAGGTTTTTTTAAATAGTAAAAAATGGCAAATTAGTTTAGGGATAAAGGTTAAGGGGTGGCGCAAGATATAGCCCCAACTGTATACAAGACTCGCTGTTGCAGTGTATTTAGGCAGAAATGAATTTGTTTATACTTGTTTTAACAGATGCACCGTCGCATCCTCATGGAAGGCCTGCATAACATCCTTGCCACTCTTGCCACTGTGGGAAACTATACCAAGCAGTTTGCAGGTGTATGTAACCCGGCAACACAGAACTCTGCCATTCGCTCCGTTTGTGGGTACACCACAAACACGGCGACAAAAGCAAGGGAAATCCGACGAGCAGCGAGGCGAGCAGGCAAAATGACTCCAATTCAGCCATCATCGACCTTCCGCCGAACAGATGACTGCAGGTCCAAGAGGCCTCTGCTGTCTGGTGTGTCAAAGCAGAAGAGGAGTGGCGATGATCACTCTTACGCTGGCTGGGCACCACAGATTAGCAGATTCTGTGGAAAGAAATTGCTCACATCCAAGAAGTGACATGGTGACAAAATAGCATAGGGAGTAATGCTGCTAATTGTCTAAAAAATGACTGCAAAAGACACCAGGGCTGCCTACACTTTGACTGCAAAAGATTGCTGTTATGTTTCAAAAAGCTTTATACCAGGGCTGCCCACACATTTTTGACTTGAGAACTACTTTTAAAATGACCAGCTACCAACCTTCTGTAAATAATGTTTTTTTGTTTATTTAAGGGTTCTTTGTCCACGCACATTTTTATATAACTTTGTAATTCTACTCACCAACTACAAGTACCTTGAATAACGTCCTGCATCTTTAATAATGTCCTTATGTATGTATTATCTCACCGTTACACGTTACACGTCTAAATAACGTGTACATTTATTTTGTGGTTGTACAGCTAAGAGAAAAATGCTGCTAATTGTCCCAGAAGTTACTGCAAAAGATTGCTGCTGTGATTGCTTTGTGTTTTCTCATGTCAATAAAATTAAAGCTCTGCATTTTTAATAAAATATCACCACTTTGCTATGTGGACCAATTCATGCCATGGCATCAGTACGTCTGGTGTTAACAAATTAGCGAGGGTTCAGTTAGTTGAGTCATTCTCTGAGGTAAATGAGTTAAGGTGGCCTTACACTAGCCGATCTGAAATCTGACCACACACTACAGGATAATCGGGCCCGATTATTTCATCAGATTATTTTATACGGCACACACTACACGATTTTAAATCTCGCACGCAGCTCACACCACACAAAAGCACGCACGCACGATGCAGTAACTGTCTGCACTGCAAACAAGGA